>NC_089795.1:30965267-31122767 GCF_040412425.1 Macrobrachium rosenbergii
TATCTCCAAGTTATCAATACATGCCATACTTAGGGCTGCATTTATCAAAATTCACTGTGAAAAGCAATATTGACCTTTTAATATCAGTAAGAACTCTGGATGGAGTATTTTGTAGCTGTTAGTTAAAGGGACTAGGAATGCAATGAAAATGTGTCTTATTGTAGACAGCTAAAAGGATATTGAACAAATTAATCTTGGTGTAAGCCAAGTACACTTTGAATACCTAAAAGGTTAATAAAATATTAAACTCATATTTGTAGAATTGTCAAACTGCAGGAACCAGGTGCTATATTTTAAATCGTGTAGAAATGATTTTTCTCATCCATGTGAAGCTGACACTGTAAACATAAAAGTCTTTGCGTCAGTGTGGACAATTATCATTTACGTATTTGACTTAAAACACTTCAGTTTGATACCTTATATTAATCTTAAGCAAGACAAGCAAATGCACATTTAGATGTATTCACATTTCATTTGAAGATAATTCAATATTTAATTGAATTCTTGTGTTGTGTGTGCAGTAACTCAGTTTTGGTGGTGTAAACATATACTGTAAAGTGGATAAAATTATAATATAAGTATAGGGGTACCGGAGACTATTTTTATAGACAGCGTTCATGTCTTCAAATCGAACAATCACTTCAGTCCATAAACTTAGCTTTACGATCATTTCTGTACTCTCCCAAATTTTGAATTCATTGTAAAACTACACTGTGACATCTATCAATATAAATGCTAAACTTTCCAAGTGATGTATGCTTCAAAAAGCTGAGTTTACAGTTATCTGACGTATGGATGGAGATGTTCTACAATACACGTGTCCTTGAGTCAGAGCTGAAGTAGGAGTGTGAATTGTTTCTAGAAAGACAGGAAAACCTAAGACCCACTAGTAAGTTACAATGCAAATCTATTTCATTTTTTAATAAATTATTGCAATTAAAGATAATGTCAGACCAATAGGACAGTGAATGTTCTGCAATGATGAATGTGAAAAAAATAAACATGGATTTTTTGTATTGTGGCAATTTTCTAAAGAATTACTAGTTGGAACAAATATTTGATTAAGGAAATGATCGTCTTCATGTATACATTGTCAGTCATTTTTTGTGATATTTGAGGTAGTTTTACTCTTTAGCCAAATACATACAGGCCACAGGATACATAAGGGATTTTGCAAACTGCCAGCCTGTTGTACTGAGTGCAATGGCTTCTACGAAATTGCATTTTTGTTTATTTTTCTTATTGTTGACAAAACATAAATTTCTGCCTAATGCTGTTAAGCTACTGACAGACAAGAACACTAGATGCAACGTCCCTCTTGTTCCCTTGGTCTTGATGGACTCTTCTCTGTGCAATTTTATCCTTTGAAAACATATTTGCTCTGCGTGAAATATTCATTGCCATCAAACCCTGACTCATGAACAGTCTATCATCAACATTTTCATTTGTCTCCTTATGAAGAAACGACCAGAAAGCTCCATGGTTTTTGAACTATAATTTATTAGTACAATACTGCATTGTTCCCCAGAATATCTGTATAAACAGCCTGCTGTCATATAAAGACTTTTACATATATACAGTAGTCCAGAATTACTATTGTGAATTTTAAAGAACAGCTGTCCATACAGTTTTTATTCAACAAATATGTTTTAATTTGATCTACTAAAATACTGACTTGGAACTGGACTAGAAGATTCTAAAGACTTTTCTATGTATGGGGAGTTGTTCTTTAGATTTTCCAACTCTTTATGGGTACCAATAGTTACTAGTTTTAATTGTCATTTCATTTTGGTGGTAAAAATATCCTTGTTATTTTAAAAACGTACTGATTGTTACCTTTGTTACATATATATCATGGCTGACACATAGACTGCAATTTTCCTAAATAGAAAAAAAAAGAATTTCTGGCTTTTTTTTCCTGCATTCCTGAATGTATCTTAATATTTTGAATATATTATATCTGACGTGAATAGCTGTGAAACTTCAGTAATAGAAAACTGGGTAAGAAACTCAAGAAATGAAATTATGAGAATATCAGAATCCTCCTGGCTGCAGTTAACATATAATAAATATCCTAATAAAATAAATTCGCAGACCACAGTATCACATATGCCTGAAAAAGGAAGAGCACAATAAACAGAAAAAAAAATTATAAGGACTCTCTTGGAAACTGTTTAAGAGATCATTTGCTTACATATAATTGTTTACAACACAAGAATGTAGAAATACTTAAGTTACAAATGTTCAGTAAGTAAAGTTAAATTTATTTATCACATACTTATGGTTCAGTACAAATGCAGATGTTCTTCAGCTTCCTTTGTACTAGTTCTATAAATTTTGAAAATGAAACTAGTAAATAAAAATAGTGAATTACTGTATAGGCCTACCCTGTTTTAAGTTGAAAATTTTATGAATCCAAAGACCCTTTTGCCTACAGCCTTGGTGATATAATGAATTTTCCATTGATGGCAAATGTTGTATTGCATGTATATTCTGATATGTTGCAATTTGGCAATCGTGCATGAATGGCGACCTAGAATATTATTATACCAAGTTTTGAGGGAAAGTCCATTTCGATCCCGAGAAACTTCCTATGGTAAATATAGCCTTGATGTTTTGGAGAATTTTGCAGATTGCAACATTTCTGCATTGTGGCAAAGTTGCATTATATTGCAGCCAAAGATTTGTAGCCTTGAAATTTATGCAAATTTTGAAATGAATGCAACTGCTGTAGGCCTACTAGGACCCAGTTACATATTGCATTTTCCATCATAGATATATATGGTACTTTGCTTTGATATCAGAACTGATATATTACAACCAGTTTCAGTTTTGCAGTCATTTGTGATTAATTTAATGAACCAAAATAAATCATTATATTCAGATTTTCTGAAAATTTCTTTAGACCGAAAAAATTTCCAAGGCTAGTTACCGGGTGTTTGGGTGAATTTTTCCTTGACTGCAGCTTTGTTACATTTAAACGAAATTAAACTATAGTATATTGCAATTTAGAAACTATATTCATGGTTAATAGCCTTAAATGGTCCAGTTCGCCCTTTTAAACTAAAAATTCGCTTGACCAGAGAAAAACTTCTATTGGAAAGCGGGTGATTTGGAGATTTTTGTATTGATTGTAACATAACTGTATTGAAACAAAATTATAATTTGTGTTAGTCTTATAATAATATTTATGATAAGCCGCATAAAAGAAAAAACCGCTTGGACCTCGACAAATTTCCACGGATAATACATTCTAGGTGTTTTGGCGAACTGTGTTGACCAACTTGACCACAACATAGTCGTGTTTCTACCAAATTCACATCTATTTCAGTTCTTAGGTCAAACCGCGATTAGCATCCCAAAGTACTGCATCATCCATAAAAAGATCACGATCGAGGCTTTGTCAGCAGAAGATGAAGTACCACGATCGTTAATTCCGATCGGCACTGGTACGTTTATGAGAAACCTTACTCGTCGAGTTACTGAACATTTCTCTGACGGTAGTGTAGTGTACCTTCTGTAAGACCGGTCCAAGACTGAAAGACAGCCTGCTGTTCAGTGTCGTTGAAAGTTCGAGACGTGTAAAGAAGTTCCCCTTAATTTTCAGTGGCAGTAGACGAAGTATATGAAAACAAGTGTTGATCGCAATTCAGGTAAGTTTTTGTTTCAGACTACAGTAGGAAAATAATACAAAAATATCACTATAAATATGTAACCGAAAGCAAGCCTTTACCAGATGATGTGGTGTCAAAACATTTTCTGTAGCTTGTCGGTAAGATGGTGTGACAAATTTTTAAGTCTAGCGTAAGTACAGTTTATTAAGCGTTCCTTTTGAGTCAGGAATGGGTATTTGTAAGTGTTAGCTCCGCTCAGACTGTATGGAACGTTTCCGCAAATACGAGAGACATTGGGGAGTCATATGTTCAAGAAGGGATTGGCTAAGGCAATTTGTTATAAAAATAACCAATTTAACCGAACTAGGTAACCTAACGTGTCCTACCTAACTTAACCTAGTAGGCTGTGTTACTTAGTCAGGGGGCTCCACACCCCCTGTGCAGGAAACGCCACGTTTTATCAAAACTTCCCTTAAAACACTGCGCATGCGCGATAGCAAAAATATAGCAAGTTTTTAAGTGAATTACAGTCAAGCGACAAAAAATGACGCTAAATTCTTAAGCAACCAAAGTACCATAGAAAAAGTCAATTTCCAAGTTAATACCCAACACGGAGCTAATACCATACCGCCCACTAGATCAGTGATAGGCCTAGGACTATTCTAGTGGGAAACTTAGGCAACTAACAGGCAGATAGGCTAAGGCTAGTAGCTGTAGGTATTGCATATGGAATATATGAATGTTTGTAAGGCAGTACTAGAGAATAACTATGCACGGCCTTTTACCTTGAAAATTGAGTTGTACTATACTTTGAGTGTTGCTGATGAAGAAGGTGGGGTATTTCTAAGTAAGAGCTCTGCTCGGACTATTACCTTGGAAATCGAATTTTCCTGTACTTTTAGTGTTGCTGATGAAGGTGGTGGTGGTGTTTGTCAGTCAGTTATTATTAACCTCATGTCAGCTCTACCCAACGTGGTTGAGGACCCTTTGGGATCACGGGGTTTTGGAAACGTTGGAAGAAAGATCCGACTGCCATGTTGTTGTTATGGAATGGTTTTGCATATGACCAAGACATTAGGGAACCAAATGTTTAAGAAGGAATTGGCTAAGGAAACCTACTATAAAGGGTACTACTGTATACTAACCTAACGTATCAGGCTGTGTTACTTAGTTGGGAGCTCCGCCCCCAGGCCCTCTGGTGAAGGAAATTCTACTTTTTACCAAAAGCTCCCCTACAACACTGTGCATGGGCGATAGGATTCCAGGATGGCCAGCGTACAATTTCTGACGTTAATTACAGTCAACCAACAAAAAATGACTGTAAATTCTTAATAAGCAACCAAAATACTATAGGAGAAATCAATTTCCAAAGTAATACCTGATGCGGAACCCTTGCCTAGTTCTACTCCCTTTGGTAACATAGGGTTTTGGGTGGGGTAAAACACAGGGAGAGAGAGCGAACATGTTATTTTTATGCTGGACAACCTGGAATAGTTCTGTGCATTCGGAAGGCATCTGGGAGCCATATGTTCAAGAAGGGATCAGCTAAGGGAAGGGAGGGGCCCAGTGAAGGAAACCTATTGTGAAAGGAACTATACTAACCTAACCCAACCTAGCAGGCCGTGTTACTTAGCCTTGGGGTGGACCCCCGGGTGAGAGCATTCTTCCCTGCTTCTCCCAATTTCCTCAATTGGGCACTCCGCTTTTTACCAAAAGTTCCCCTTAAACACTGTGCATGTGTGATAGCATTCCAGGATGCCCAGCATACAATAATATATCTGCTCTCTCTTCCTGTGGTGTACCATCCAAAACCCTGCATTCTCAAGGGTCCCCTACCTTGTTGGATGGCGCTCTGAGGGTAATTACAGTTGACCACCAAAAAATAATGGAAAATTCTTCGTAAGTAACCAAAATACTATAGAAAAAGTAAAATTCCAGGTTAATTATAGAAGGCTAGTTATAGGTATACCTGTATACTATAGTTCTACTGTTCATATTACTGCCCATTTAAGCATATAGCCAATACTTTGAGCTTTCTGGTATAATTAAACTACTAGAATAACAAATATGGTGAACATGAGAACATACGAAAATCAAAGTAAAGAACCACAATGCCCTCCTTACAAACTTCACTCGTTTTGGATAGTTATTGCCAGGAAGCCTGAAATCCAATTATAATATTATGAACAAATTCTCATGTCCAAAAGATCTGAACTTGTATGCAGAGTATGAGAATGAGGTCACTTAACTGACTTGACTGTAAGAAGGATACAAGTTAATAGCCGGTCATACATAATCCTGTGAATTCCACTAGAATTCAGGTACTTTTATGTCAGCTGGAATACACCCCATTCTCATCATGACAAATCTAAATGGTCAATTGTTTTTATTTTCTTAAGCTGATAAAATATATATGTATATTGTATATATACATACATATATATATATAGATATATATATATATATATATATATATATATATATATATATATATATATATATATATATATATAATCATGTATGACAATTAGTTATGTTCCAATATATATATATATAATCGTGTATGACAATTAGTTACGTTCCAATGAAAAGAAAAGTTTGCATGTCTGTGAATTCGCGCAACTCGAATCGTAAAGATCAAGGTATTTCTGTGTGTATGTATGTATGTATTTGTATATATATATATATAATATATATATATATATATATATATATATATATATATATATATATATATATAAATATATATATATATATATATATATATATATATATATATATATATATATATATAGTAAATATATATATATATATATATATATATATATATATATATATATATATATATATATATATATATATATATATTATATATATATATATATATATATATATATATATATATATATATATATATATATATATATATATGTATATATGTATATATATATATATGAATGTCTTTTCCTGTAATACTGCAGTGTACATATGAAAAATAAGAAGGCCCATAAAACACTATTTAAACGTTGGAAACCATATATTCGGCACTTGTTTCTGTGCCCTGTTCACTGGTAGAATATGGACAGGTGGAAAGTTACAATGGTATATACAAAAACATGAAGGTGTGGCCTTAGCCTCCGATGTTAAGGAGGGTGGCGTTTCAAGAAGGAGGAGAATGACCAAATTCCCTAGTGGTTTTTGTTCTCATTAGCTCCCTGTTTGGCGATGGATCTGGCGGTCGCGCTTTCTTGGGTCATCTTCTTCAGAGGGTCTGAGGATTAAGGTGTCGATGAAGGCCCGGATTTCCAACAATGTCCTCCTGACAGGTTCATATTGTTGGTTTGATTGATGATAGCAGATTCCAGCATCTTTCTTTTTGTACGGACAGCTACTTTGAAAAACCAACTCCGCCCCACTCCAGTTAATGACATGCCCTGTATTTCTAATATGTAGAAAATTCCATAATATGATCTGGCTTAGATACGTAGATGATATCTTTACTTTCTGGGACAATAGCTGGGGACTTTAATGAATTTTTTAATAGGCTAAATTCGCTAGTTCAATTACATAAAATTTAAAACAGAATGGGAAAAGGACGGAAAACTGCCGTTCCTAGATGTACTGATCATAAGAAACAGAACAGGTATGCATTTACAGTATATAGAAAACCCACCTTCGCTGTCTCTCACATTCATTTTCTGCTTACCACGACGTCTCCGTAAAAATCATGGTAGGGGTAACTTATTCTCAAAGGACTTAGGATATGTTCAAATGAGTACCTGGATCAAGAATTTAACATGATCCGCCAACACCAACGCAACTGCTCTATCCACCACACATTATCGAGAGGGCTATTAATAAAGCGAATAAAATATACCACAGAGGTCCCACTCACAACAGACAAATAGATTTCAACAACAAAATAAAGCTTCCATACGATGAAAACATCCAAAGGCCACCGAGCAACCTTCAGTTCTAATAATCCTTTCATTTTCCATTATCCCAAATCCATCGGGAGTTCTGCCGTTAACGTATACTTAAATAACAAAAGGAAGAAGCCGGAGTTTAAAGATACCGCGGTAGTAATTGTCATGACATCTATGTAGGAGACAGGTAGATCGCTTCCTCGCAAAGAATAACAGAGCACAAAAAAAAAGATCAGTACGTTACGCTTCTGGAGAGTTCGGGAATTTTCTACATATTAGAAATACAGGGTATGTCATTAACTGGAGTGGGGCGGAGTTGGTTTTCAAGAGTAGCTGTCCGTATAAAAGAAAGATGCTGAATCTGCTATCATCAATCAAACCAACAATATGAACCTGTCAGGAGGACATTGAAATCGGACGCCATCAACACCTTAATCCCTCAGACCCCTCCTGAAGAAGATGACCACAAACGCGACCGCCAGATCCATCGCAAACGGAGCTAATGAGGCCAAAACCACTAGGGGAATTTGGTCATTCTCCTCCTCCAAGAAACGCCACCTCCTTAACATCGGAGGCCCAAGGCCACACCTTCATGTTTTGTATATATACCATTGTAACTTTCCACCTGTCCATATATTTCTACCAGGTGAACAGGGCACAGAAACAAGTGCCTGAATATATGGTTTCAACGCTTAAATAGTGTTTTATGGGCCTTCTTATTTTCTCATATATATATATATATATATATATATATATATATAGTTATATATATATATATATATGTATGTATATGTATATATATATTATTATACTTACAAGAAGTCGCTGCAACCGCACACCTCCCCCAACCTAATTTACCCTTTGTTTATTGAGAATAAAGCATGCTGCACACATCGTATTTGACCCAGATATCAGAGCACAGTTATCAACATTTTTGATCTGTCCTTTCTTACCTGGAACAGATATTGCGCACAATGATAAAAAAGGTCAAAGATAGGGAGACTGAAGGTCACTCCCAAGCAGCTAGCCCAACTAAGTTGCTTTAAAAACAACCTTCCAAAGGCAATAAGCTGCCTGGAGTTGTCTTTCCGCAGGCCGCCTTCGAAGAGTGCAACACCCATCGCTGACCACCTGGGAAGTGACACATCAGCGCTGCACACGGCACCTACCCTGTCGCTGGCGTACCTTAAAAAGAGCAGTAAGCATTAGGCAGTCGTAGGGGACAGCCACACACTCTGCGAGGCGGTGATACAGTTTGGGCTGAGACCATTCATTCTCCCTGTCCGACTCCAGACGCCAGTCATCCTCGAGGGACAGCGTGCATCGTCAGTGTGAATGTCCCCCGTCATTCTTCGCCAGAGACCCGCTTCCCCTAAGGTAAAGTGTGATTAAAGACTTTTCAGCCACGACAGTTTGCCCTTTAGAAAGTTTGGAGTACCAGTATTTCACTTCTGTCATTTTGCCAGTTTATCCAGTGCCATTTTCAATGTCCTGTGTTCAAGTGTAAAGTGGCCATTCATTCCTCGAGTCTTTGGCACCCTCAGTGCCAACTCGAGTCATATTCGGTGTTATATTGTTCCTTTACTGGCGTGTAATGTGTAAATCTCTCTTGCAGAGGGACCTATTTGCAGTGGACTCATCTTGGACTGTGCCTTGCCCTGAGTCAAGACACCAGTAGAAAGATCTTCAGGTGTTGCAAGCCCTTTATCAGTTTACTTATCCATTTTCCCTTCTAATGCTTTCTTTTGTAAATATAATTCTTTGATTTAACCCTGCTTAGGTAGCCTTCCATTTGAGGTACCTCGTGGGTAATGTGGTCCTACTTTGGGAACCACCCCTTTGACCTATTATAAAATTTTTACTTTTCAACATATATATTTCTAGATTTTTTCATGTTCAAATATAAATGATAATCTTATTTTAGGAGGATAGCAAAGAAGTACTTTCAATACTATTTATTACACATTTTTGAAAAATAAATAGTGAAAAATGGAAATATATACAAAAATACCCTTATAATATAAATTATTTGAAGGGTCTTGATGGAATTACAGCTTCAGATTCTTTAAGTAGGATGGTGTAGTGATTTCTTGTTTGAGGTTTCAGGCTTCTGTGGCCACAAACAAAAAATCTGTAACGGGTGTCAAAAATGGAAAATTTTAGTATTTTTTTAGTAGTTGCCTGAAGGGCACCTAAATATTTATGTTGATGAAATTTGGTACACTTGTGCATTCACCATCCTAGAATAAGAAAAAAGCCTTAAAAAAAAAAAGAAATTTAAGCAGTTAAAACGTGTCAAAAAGTTCTTTATGTAAATGTTACTCTAAAAAGGCCATTTAAATTTTTGACAGGAGTATGGTATTTACCATACATCTTGGTCAGAAGTCAGTGTATGACCACTAAACTGTTTGTGATTACAATATAAGCATTCTAGAATAAGAAACAAGTCCAAAAAAGTAAGTCTGAGCAATTGCTAGGTGTTAAAAATGAATTTTTTAAAAATTTCTTCTGAGAGGGCCATTTGAGTTTTGACAGACATATGGTATTTACCATAATTATATCTTAGTCAAAAGTCAGTGTATGACCATTAAATTGTTTGTGATTACAATATAAGCATTCTAGAATAAGAAACAAACCCAAAAAAGTAAATCTGAATAGCTTCTAGGTGTCAAAAATGAATTTTTTAAAGTTTCTCCTGAGAGGGCCATTTGAGTTTTAATAGACATATGGTATTTACCATATATCTTAGTCAAAAGTCAATGTATGACCACCAAATTGTTTGTGAATACAAAGTATAAATTCCTGAAATGAGTAACAATTGTTTTTTGTTCTTGCCTCATTATTATTCACAGTAGTCACAGATGATATGGTAGTGGTTAGGGTAGGTATATTTCTTGCACTTTATGCAAGTGACCCTTGATTTTTTGTTTGAGGCCTTTGGACACAGGTAACACCTGTTCCTCTTCTTGGGGCCTGCAACTTCCTCAACTTCAGAGCTTACAGGGTCGGTGTCTGCCTCTACTTTATAGGCAGAGCAAATCAGATACAGTACCTGAGTTCCCGGGGCAAGGTTTCGGAGTGTAGCCTAAAAAGAGACCACTGTCTAGTCTGCCCATCAGCCAGCTCCATGCCAAAGTCCTTCCTTGTCGTAGTCCTTCCACCTTTTGTCTGCACTTGATGCAGGATATAAGGATGAATGTAAGAAAGGTGGACAATGTTTAAGAAAAAACACATGGGCCATCTTTGTGTACTCCTGATGCAGGAAGTCTTGGTGCACAGCTGGTCAAAAGTATCTACGCCTCCCTTGGTAGCATTATAAAACATCTGAATATCCATTTTGAATTTCTCAATAACTGTGGGGTTATGGTGGATGGTGGTGATGAGCTGGACTTTCTTTGTCGTACTGGCCTGGTGACAAACAAGAGTTATGTTCTTCTCATAATGGAACATGGCCACTGACTCTCCAACATTAATCTGCATCTCAGACAGTGGCTTTGGGAGGTAAGGCTTGTCCTTGATGGTGTTGACAAAGTCAAGACGTTTCCTCATTGATGCTTCTGCTCCTCCTAGGGCGCTAAACCAATTGTCAGTTGTTACAACTCATCCTTGGCTTGGAAATGAGGCTTGTTACGGGCGAGGTCAACAGTACCCTTCCCCAGGTAAGGAATTGCATTACACATAAAATGTGTAATTGCCCATCATTAAATCTTCGTGCCATATCTGTAATACAAAGACTATTTAGTTTAGTATAAAAGTCTAAATAATTTAAGAAATAAACAAGTGCTGCACATTAAATATTTATTTTTAGTAGTCAGGTAAGTAAATGTATATAAAAATCAAGTTTATAATGTCTAATAGCAAGTAAATATGTACTGGAATGACAGGTAAGTAATTGAGATGGAAAATAAAATTCATAATGAATAATAAGTTACAATTAATAACTAGTAAATATGTACTGAAATGACACAAAAGTAAATTGAAAAAACAAAGTTAAGTTGGTAGGAAAAATAATTAAAAGTTCGTAAGTTACATTGTATTACATAATGAAATGCCATAATACTTAATTTGTAGGCTTATTTGGGGATGTAGCCTACATCTTGAAACTGCATTTTCTCCTGAAAGGTACAAGTGCTCATCAATGGTGACATGTGGTCCTAGCACATAACATGCCTTGGAGGCTGTAACAAATTTATCCCAGGGTGTCCTAATGGGTGCCAACTTGTCCAGTGCCACTCTCTGGGTTCATGTCGTTGAGTTGTCGAACCGCAAGGCCCTCATCAGGAAGCAGAATCTTCTGTTGCTCATTGTCCTCCAATAAAGGGAACATCCATCAAAAGTAGACCATATCTGAAGCATAGACTCATAGTTGTCCTTCTTGATACCAGACATGACAAGGATCCCAATCAGAGCCTTCATCTTCGTTGGTGAAGACAGTCATGACAGCAAGCTCATCATCTGGAATGAAGAGCTCAAACAACTCCCATGCACTTTTCTTCATGTTGGTTTCCTCTGTCAACGATCCTGGTGGCACTGCGTGAGGAGCAGAAATTCTAGGCAATCTAGGATTGGGATTTCTATGCCAAATACTGCCATCCCTTGTCCTAACAGTGTCTTTATTGAAATGTGCTAAGGAGGAGCCAACACTATCCTGAATAGGCCATCTTGACTTCTTCCTACTTTTCAGCGCATTGGGAGTGAGTACTGGCATGGGGGTGGCACTGACTGCTGACACGGGGGTGGCACTGACTGCTGACACGGGGGTGGCACTGATGTCCCCTTCTTCCCATCAGTTGAAGGCGATAAGGTGACACTGAAAGCGACTTTGGTCACTGGCACTGATGACGTCTTCTGAACTAATCAGAGGTGAGGCACTAGGATTCTCCATTGCATGGAAGGTGGCAGACATCAACGGAATGGTGGTAGATGTCTGCCGATTGATGGCTAACTTCCTTGCTGGACGTCTGGGAGGTGTTGAGGGGAATCGGATCATGGAAGTCCTCTTCATCCCCACTGTCCTACATATCTCTTTTTAACTTTGTTAATGCATTTTGTATCTTTACCTTACGTCTCCTTCCATAAAAAGATATGGTAAGCGCTAACACTCTTGGAAGACGTGGCGGACGTGACAGGCGGTGGGCAGGGCTAGAAGGCTCGGCGTGTCGTCGTTGTGTGAGAAGTACTCCACCTTGCTGCCACTTCCAACCCTCGTCACGCCCGCTGCAGGCATGTCACCACTCTTATGAAATATGGGTTTTCCAAAGTTTCTTCATCACTAGCCTTGCTGTCCCAATCCAAAATGTCAAGAAGTTCATCAATTTTCAGGCCCTTCCTCGGCATATTCGAAATCTGAAAAAATTGAAAAAAGCACATTTCAGTTTTCAGACATCTGTGGCGAAATGTTGCAGCACTACACCATGCCACCTACATCACTGGCAAGCTACATCATCTGGTGTTGTTACCAGGCAGTTTCACTAAGCACCACAAATAAATATAGATATGATAACAAATGTAAGTGTATACCAAAATCCATATCAAGAACAAATTAGGTAATTAGGTACCCACCTGGTGACCAGTGATACTTAAAATAGCTGCAAAATGGCTAATATCTACTGCTCACAGTCAAGGCACACAGAACTAATGCGCATCTCAGGAACCCGCCAAACACCGATTTCCCTCATGTTATTACAAAAAAATGCCGTTCTGCGCAGGCGTGTGGCCCTTATATGGGGTCTGTTTACCTACCTAGGGTTAGAGATGAATCTCTCTCTCTCTCTCTCTCTCTCTCTCTCTCTCAGGAAAAGATACTGCTAATTTGAGTCTCTGTAACCAGAGGGTATTAGAACATTATGCACACAGTGTGTGTGTGTGTGTTCATAATGTTTTAAAACTGTATATAGTACAGGTAATACATCTTTGGAAGACAAAATACATATAAATTTTGTTGTTGCCAGTCACGTGGAAACAGAAATGGATTAACATTCCTCAAGAGATTAAAGAGATGATTCTCTCTCTCTCTCTCTCTCTCTCTCTCTCTCTCTCTCTCTCTCTCTCTCTCTCTCTCTCTCTCTCTCTCTCTCTCTCTCTCTCTCTCTCGGGTAAAGATACTGCTATTTTGAGTCTCTTTAACCAATAGGTATTAGCACCTACTGTATGTACACACTGTGTGTGTATTCATAATGTTTTAAAAAATGTGTAGTACAGGCAATGCATCTTTACTATTAAAAACTACATATAGTACTGGATTTAAAACATGCACTTACGTCATCATCAGCTTCATGAGCAAAACATTTTTCCTCAGACAGAACACTGTACAGCTAAAACCTGATTGGCTGGCTGGTTGCCATAGAGAGCTGTTAGCCAGTGACAGCCCTCTACTTATGTTCTGTTTATAGACATTTCAATCACAAATTTTGTGTATGGCACTAAGTTTGAATGTTGCCATGATCTTGATTATTTGACTGAAGCTTGCAAAAATACTCGATAATATGCTTTATATAATTATTTCATGAAAACAAGATTTTAACCTTAATGTGGTGGTATGAAAAATCCCACAACAGTCTGTCATATTGATGCGTCATCACTTGTGAATCTTGCTCCCGGACTATCCTCAAATTTATGACTGCAACTGATGACGATGTTAGTAACAATAAATATCAACCCTCTCCAAGACTGATATGATGAAATGTATTTTATTGCCTTATCATTAAAATTAACAAGTGAATTACAATTATTTTGATCATGTATATTTTTGCATTTTACAGAATGTTTTTGTTGAGAAAATGTGTTAGTGAACTTATGGTCTTAATTGTCCCACTATTTTATTATTGATGATCTTAACCCTCAAACGCCTGTTGGACGTTTTAAACGTCGTCCAAAATTGTCTGTCGAATGCAGAGTGGATGTTGCAAACGTCGACTGAAAATGCTTTTTTAAATATTCGCGGAAAAATAATTATAGGCCTAGTTTGCGAAGATTTCAAATCCCGCTACCGGGCGGATGCTGGGAGTTCACGGATCCAGCTGTTATTTTGTTTCTGAGCGCCACCCAGACGCCGCATGCGCCAATTTCCCCATCTCGCATCAGAGCATCAAAATGGCGCCTTGCGGAGCGATATTTTGACACAGACGTGTTTTGCTGAACTTTGCGGTGTTAGTGAATTCGTGCTGCAACAGAACGTTTGCAGAGATGTCGCAAAGGCGTCAGGAGCGTGGAAAGGCACATTGCCTGTCGGAAGTGAGCGTGTGAGGCGAGTTTTGGGCTTGGATGCTGGAGAAGGACCCAGCAACCAGAGTGACCCAGCTTCTCAGCAGCGTGTTGTTTGGCCACACGTGTGACCTATGGCGACCAAGGACCACATCCTGTTCCTTTTATGACCCCTAGAAGCATCGGGGGTGTCCTGAGGGGCATCCGAAAACATTTGGGAGGCCTCCAACAAAAGGACATTGATGAGTACTTGTTGAGCTCGATCGAGAGCAGGTCGAAAGTCCTGATTTCGGTGGTAGTTGGTCATCTAGCGATGACGACATAACGCCTGGCGCCAGCGATGACGAATATTTGCCACCAATGTCCGTACGGGATCTTCAGCAGGAAAGTGAATTAGAGTTTAGTGGGTTTAGTGCCTACGAGGGAGAAAGTGAGTTGGAGGAGGAAGAGGGATGACTGATTGTGGCTGGTGGGACGAAACAGAAAGTGATGGGAAAGTGAAGGAGACGGCCCAGCTGGGAGTATGAGTGCGAAGACGTGCCCTGCATCGCGCGCGAAAGCGCAAACCCGAGAGGGTCGCAACGTCGCGCAGCTCAGGTGAAGGCCGTTCGTCCGAAAGTGATGAGGGGTGGTTGGAGAACCCCACCCCACCTAACATGCACCCATTCACGGCAGTACCTGGACTGACCGTCCCTGTGCCCTCTCACGGTACTGGGGTTCATTCAGCTTTTCCTGACGCGGGGATTGCTTGAATTCCTGGTTGGGCGGAGACGGCAGATTACGCCGTACTGCTGTGAGGAATTGCGGATGACGCTGTCGCACCGCTGGCGGGCTGCAACCTCACGGACATGGCGCACTTTTTGGGGCTCCACACATTTTTGGGATGATGCCTGCTGCTGACGTCAGGCAATATTGGAGGTGGAATTTTTAAGTACGCCTAATGTGGCCGGCATTATGTCCCGTGATAGTTTCCTGGCGTTGGACAGGTATTTCAACGCCTTCAACCGTAAGGGGCTATACCCGAATAACGCCCGACCGCCTCATCTTAGTCCGCCCAGTGTTGGAGTTCATTCGTGAACGGTGCCAGACTCGTGGTTCCTTCAAGAACCTTTTTTGGATGAGGGTATGATGCCATACAAAGGGCGTCTAAGTATCAAAAGTGTACAACCCAAGAAGCCAAAGAAGTATGATGTAAAGTTATTTTTTATTACGGAAGCCAACACTGATACGCCGTGGACTTCTTGGTGTATTCTGGGGTCTTCTCACGCTGCGACACTGTCTTCGGTCTTGTGAATCGTTTCCGTAACCAGGATACCACCTGTTTTATGGATAATTATTATAACTCGGTATCCCTGGCCCAGGAACTGTATGAAGCAGGTGTGCACGCCAGTGGTACCCTTCGATTGATGCGTGGGGCCCCGAATGTCCTCAAGAGGTTTGCTAGCCACCCGCAACATCTTGCAAGAGGAGAGACAGAGTGGCGCGGAAGGAGATGTCTTCGTCATCTGTTGGAAGGGGTCCGACGCTGCGCCCATGATTACGATGAGTCATGAGCCCATCCAAGAGGAGATCACCCAGCCGGAAGAAGACACGCCGCAGGGCCGAGTTACGTATGAGGAGTTTCGTGTCCAACGCCCTACTGTCATTGGGCACTACAACAGGCACATGGGAGGAGCTGATCTCTTTGATCAACTCATCCAGTATTATCCCTTCGCCAGGAGAACCAGGAGGTGGACACAGAAGCTCCTCAAATACCTCCTTCAGTTGGCACTCCAGAATGCCTACATCATTTACTGTGGGTATAGTGGACGCTGGAGGTTGACCCACATCCAGTTTCTGAGGTGGCTGGGAATGCCCTCATCAACTTCGATCCGGAGGAGCCTTCAACGGCGCCCCTGCCCCGAGCTCCAGCTCTCCCGAGTGAAAGGTCAGATGTCGTGGAGATACCCCCGACATCATAATTCTCATCCTGCCAGTGCCGACCTTGATGATGATGATGACGCCCCTGAAGATGCCGCCGCCCTGAAGGTGCCGCTGCCCCTCGAATTCCAGTGTCCCGTTGGGTAGCCGACCCTGTGTGTTGGCTGCAGCCAGGAGATCACACACTGGAGCTCATCAAGGGGGCAGACAGAAACGGTGCCGGGTGTGCCATATGAATGGCAAGAGGAGAGACAGCCGGTACGTGGTATTGCTGCACCTGCAAGGTAGCACTTTGCAGGTTGGATGAGTGTAACCTGCAGGTACCACAATGCGGTTATTTATTGGAGTGGCCTGCCCGAGCGACACGGGAGGGCGCAGCGAGCCGCCCAGCAGTAAGGCGCGCTTGGCCTCCTCCCTCCGCTTGTGCCCGTCATGTCGGGGAGGAAAATGCAAGACTTGAATGGAGGAGGAGAAACAAGAAACAGCACGAAGAGTCAGGGATTATGAGGAGTATTCTGCATTTATTTTTTTAGTTTTATATTTATGAGTGAGTATTCTGCATTGAATTTATTTTTAGTTTTATATTTACAAGTGAGTATTCTGCTTGAATTTATTGTTTTATATTTATTTTTTTATATATCTGTATCTATTGCTTTTTGTATAATTTCGTTTTATATTTATTACAAGTTTTATATATCTGTATGAATGTCTGTATATATATTCATTGCTGTTTTGTATAATTTCGTATTCAATACCTGCAAAAACAAAGTTTCAAAAATTTCAACCATTCGCTTTTAAAATTATGTTTTTTTTTTCGCTGTAACAAAGTATAAAAAAATGGGCAATTTCATAAATACAACAAAAATTATAGCTGGTTTTAAATATTTACATCGAAATGATATGAAAAAAATGGTCAACTGACTATATAAAAACGCATCCGTGTTTCATAATTATTACATCCGAGTAACAATCAATCATTTACCTTCATTTTGCAACAAACGGAAAGTCTCTAGCACAATATTTAGATTTTTGGTGAATTTTTGAAAAAAATAATTTCCTCCGCTCCGCGCGCGCAGAATCAGCTGAAAATCGTGGCATTTCTTGCGTCAGCTTGCCGTAATTTTTTCGCCGTTTCATATTATTCGTTACATAAAGTGTTATACATCAAAATGTGCGCAATTTCATGTAGAATACAACAAAAAATATATCATTCTTTTAGCTCTTCACAATTTTTAAATATTTATATCGAAATAACGATAAATAGAAAAAAATCAACCTTCGGTCAACTTTGACTCGACCGAAATGATCGAAAAACGCATCCGTAAGCCATAATTATTATATTCGAGTAACAATCAATCATTTACCTTCATTTTGCAACAAACGGTAAGTCTCTAGCACAATATTTAGATTTTTGGTGAATTTTTGAAAAAAAATTTTCCTTCGCTCCGCGCGCGCGGAATCAGCTGAAAATCGTGGCATTTCTTGCGTCTGCTTGCCGTAATTTTTTCGCCGTTTCATATTATTCGTTACATAAAGTGTTATACATCAAAATGTGCGCAATTTCATGTAGAATACAAAAAAAAAATAAATAATTCCTTTAGCTCTTCACAGGTTTTTAATATTTTCGCCGAAATCACGATAACTGACAAAATTTTAACGTTTGGTCAACTTTGACTCGACCGAAATGATCGAATAACGCATTCGTAAGACATAATTATTACATTCGAGTAACATTCGTAAGACATAATTATTACATTCGAGTAACAACCAATCATTTACCTTCATTTTGCAAAACAAACGGAAAGTCTCTAGCACAATATATAGATTTTTGGTGAATTTGAAAAAGTACTTTCTTGCTCCGCGCGCGGAATCAGCTGAAAATCGTGGCGTTTCTTGCGTCTGCTTGCCATAATTTTTCACCGTTTCATATTATTCGTTATATAAAAGTGTTATACATCAAAATGTGCGCAATGTCATGTAGAATACAACAAAAAATATATCATTCCTTTAGCTCTTCACAGTTTTTAAATATTTACATCGAAATAACGATAAATAGAAAAAAATCAACCTTCGGTCAACTTTAACTCGATCGAAATGGTTCAAAAATGCAATTGTAAGCTAAACAACTTAGTCTAGTAATATTCAATCAATTTCATTCATTTTGGCACAATTGAAAAGTCTCTAGCACAATATTTAGATTTTTGGTGAATTTTTGAAAAAAAAATTTTCCTTCGCTCCGCGCGCGCGGAATCAGCTGAAAATCGTGGCATTTCTTGCGTCTGCTTCCCGTACTTTTTTCGCCGTTTCATATTATTTGTTGCATAAAGTGTTATACATCAAAATGTGCGCAATTTCATGTAGAATACAACAAAAAATAAATCATTCCTTTAGCTCTTCACAGGTTTTTAATATTTTCCGAAATAACGATAACTGACAAAATTTTAACGTTCGGTCAACTTTGACCGACCGAAATGATCGAAAAACGCATTCGTAAGCCATAATTATTACATTCGAGTAACAATCAATCATTTACCTTCATTTGCAACAAACGGAAAGTCTCTAGCACAATAAATAGATTTTTGGTGAATTTTTGAAAAATAATTTCCTCCGCGCCGCGCGGAATCAGCTGAAAATCGTGGCATTTATTGCGTCTGTTTGCCGTAATTTTTTCGCCCTTTCATATTATTCGTTACATAAAGTGTTATACATCAAAATGTGCGCAATTCATGTAGAATACAACAAAAAATAAATCATTCCTTAGCTCTTCACAAGTTTTTAATATTTCGCCGAAATCACGATAACTGACAAAATTTTAACGTTCGGTCAACTTTGACTCGACCGGAATGGATCGAAAACGCATTCGTAAGCCATACTTATTACATTCGAGTAACAATCAATCACTTACCTTCATTTTTGCAACAAACGGAAAGTCTCTAGCACAATATTTAGATTTTTGGTGAATTTTTGAAAAAAATAATTTCCTCGCTCTGCGCGCGCGGACTCCGCTGAAAATCGTCATTTCTTGCGTCAGTTTGCCGTAATTTTTCGCCGTTTCATATTATTCGTTACATAAAGTGTTATACATCAAAATGTGCGCAATTTCATGTAGAATACAACAAAAAATAAATCATTCCTTAGCTCTTCACAGTTTTTAAATATTTACATCGAAATAACGATAAATAGAAAAAATCAACCTTCGGTCAACTTTAACTCGATCGAAATGGTTCAAAAATGCAATTGTAAGCTAAAAAACTTACAGTCTAGTAATATTCAATAAATTTCCTTCATTTTGGCACAATTGGAAAGTCTCTAGCACAATATTTAGATATTTGGTGAATTTTTGAAAAAACTTTTTTTACGTCCACGTTACGAATTCATGCATCATTTTGTGATAATATTTTCTGTGTTGCTTTAATCGTTTACGATCTGTTATATACCAAAATCATCGCAATTTAGTGTACAATACAACTAAAAAAATTAACTCATTAGCTTTAACTGTTTTACAGCGCGATTTGTATACAATTATATACGAGTTTTTTTTTCGCTGTCATATATTCCAATATTTATATATGATAATGATATTTTTTTCATTTCTGATGATTGCATACTAAACTTCAGGCAATGAGAAAAAATGAGCCAAAAATGAACTCTTAATCTTGAAAACTAAGCGCGCTGTGATTTTTTGAAAAAAACTTTTTTTCCGCTTCGGCGCTACCTCTCGGAGGCCGCCGGCATACGGGAGACGTTTTTGAAAATAGGGCTTCGGCGTTAAAGGGTTAATTATCTCACTGAAAAAGGGGAAAAAAATCACTGAAAAAGGGAAAAAATGTTTTTTCTACAGTAGTGATGTTTGACCATGCTCCTGACCCCACAGTTCCGAAATCTGAAAAATTCCAAGTGCTGAAACACATTTAGCCCCAAGGATTTTGGATAAAGGATTGCGTACCTTATTGTGAGAGTAACATATAGTAAACCCCCTCCACCCATATTTGCGTTCTCACGATTCGTGGACTCACCGATTCGCGGATGTCTCTGTGGAACAAATACACATTACTCATGGAAAATTCGCCCATTCGCTGTATTTTTCACTGAGAAATACTCACTAATTACTGTACTTTCATATTTTCATAACTAAATGCACTTTTTGTGATAAAACTATTAAAATATTCAGGTACCCAGGTAGTGCTCGAGTTACGATAATTCGCCTTATGATAATTCGATTTTGTGATGGGGTAAGTAAGCTGAATATAGCCTAAAGGTAGGCACTGAAATTCATAGACTAAACTCCTCCATCACGAGTCTTATAGCTGTAAGAGGTGAACCTAGTACACCGATATCGCCTGTTAAAGCTACTGTGAAGTTACCCAAATTAGGCCTCAAACACTTCGATCATGATGTATCGGAATGGAATTCATTCTGGGAACTTTATGAAGTATCAGTGCACCAAAGTACTGATTTTGAAAATATACAGAAGTTTTGTTATTTGAAGGGCCTATTGGAAGGTGAGGCGCTGATACTGATATCTGGTTTTAAATTACAAGGTGATAAATATTTACAAGCAGTGAACCTGTTAAAAGAGACCTATGGCAGAAAAGACGAAATCTATTTGTGTTTAGCTAGAAAACTCTTCCAAACCAAGACTCCCAAGGCAGATGCAGAATTGCTACAAGGTTTTAGAGCAGAATTCGAATGCTGCATAAAATCATTGGAGAGTGAAAGGCTGGAATTCAGTGAATTGTATACCATCTTGCTCTACACCAAACTACCAAGTAGTGTAAGTGAAATAATAAAACAAAGGTGTGGAGAAGATTGGCTGAAATTTGACACCTTTAAAAAATATCTTAAAGAAGAAATACACATTTTGAGGGCTTTTCCACAGAGTGAACCAGCAAAAGCTAACACATTGACAACAGTATCTGCGTTCGCAGTAGAACAATAGCAATCTGTGAGACCAAAAAAGACATCGGTAAGGCTTAAAGAAAGTACGAACAAAGCCAAGGTAAACCAGGTTAAAGGATGTGCACTTTGTGGAGGCAATCATATATGGACACATTGTAAATCCTACATAACCAGAGGAGGAAAGATGAAACGACTCAGAGCTCTGGGTTTGTGTTTTGTACGGGCATCCAGTAAACACTTTAGTTCCAACTGTGACAGGCAAGGGTGTAATAATGGCTGCACTGTTAGACATCATATTACTATATGCAGTCGAAACCAGTCAAATAAGTCTAAGGTAGGTGAGGTACAAGTTGGAACTCTCTCTTTGACGAATACCGGACAGGGAAATAAGACGACTAGGAAGTTGATCTTACCTACAGCCACAATAACCCTAATGGGTAAAAGAGGTTGCATTGTGTGAAAGAGAGGGTTGTTAGATACCTGTGCCGAGAGATCATTTATAAAGAAATCTGCTCTTGAGGGACTCCACTATAAAAGCGAGGGAGTTGAAAACATATTGAGAGGTTACTTAACTACTACACCAGTTAAGGAATATGAAATGGTGAACATCGCTGTACCTCATCGGGGTAGATTAATAAATATGGATTATATAGTGGTAGACGAGCTACCAGAACATGCAGTACAAAGAAATTCGGCATTAAGAAGAACTTAAGGTCGTTGTGTAAAACGAAAATCAGCTTGGCTGATAAAGATTTTGATCTACCCGTAGAGAAACAATCGCCTATTGAATTGTTAATAGGGGTTGACACTGTATACATCATCTTACACCCAGGGTTTAGGAAATTTGAAAATTTAGCAGTGCTACCAACCATATTTGGTTACATGGTAACCGGAGCATGTAGTTCTCCTTCTACCAAGGAGATTCGTGTCTCCATTTTAAAACTGGCAGAGGAAACCGACGACATAATTATGGTTGAAGGGGCTACTCAGTTAAAGGAACCAAGGGAAGATCTTGAAAGTTTATGGAGTTTGGATCATTTAGATATTAACTGCAGTGAAATAACGGAACAGGAACGGAAGGTATTAGAGAACTTTGAGAGTACTATAACTTATTCTGAAATTGACAAACAGTAAGTTGCGGCATTGCCTTGGAAATGCAATAAAAGGAGATTAGCTTCCAACTTTGGGTTGACTTTGAACAGATTAAAACAACAGTGTGTCAAGCTTCAGAAGGACTCTCACTGTCTAGAACACTACCAGAAAATTCTGAAGGATCAGGAGGATAGGAGATTCATAGAGAATGGAATATTTTAAAACAGAAGACTATCATTTCATGGCACACCATGGTGTTAAGAAGGACAGTGCAACAACCCCCATTAGGATAGTATTTGACTGTTCAGTTAGACAGGGGGAAGGTGGGTTAAGCTTGAACGATTGTTTGTGGACGGGACCACATATAACTGCTGACCTGCTTAAAGTTCTGCTGCAGTTTAAAACGAAATCGTTTGCTTGTACTAGTGACATAGAGAAGGCATTTTTAATGGTGCAACTCAGTGAAGAGGATAGAGGCTATACTAGGTTTTTATGGTTGGAAGATCCAACAGGCCCTAACAGTAAATTATTAGTGTGTAGGTTTACATTTGTTTTATTTGGGGCTACATGTTCTCCCTTTCTGCTGAATGCAACGTTTAAGAAACACCTCTCTATGGTAGAAGGTGACATAAAAAGGATAAAAAGAGGACTACAGTAAACCCCCCTTATTTGTGTTCTCACGATTCGCGGGTTTCTCTGTGGAACATATCTACCCATTATTCGCGGAAAATTCGCCCATTCGTGGTATTTTTCACTGAGAAATATTCATTAATTACTGTATTTTCATATTTTCATGAATAAATGCACTTTGTGGTAAAACTATTAAAATACTCAGGTATAAGCATTTTTACAGGGGTTTTCTTGTGTTTAAACTATCAAAATAGGCAGTTCTAAGTGTTTTTAGAGGGCTTTTAAGTATTCGCGGATTTTAGCTATTCGCGGGGCGGTGTGGTACGCATCCCCCGTGAATGCGGGGGGTTCAACTATGTAGATAACTTGCAGTTCACTAGCAATGATGATAACGAGCTGGTGAATTTTTTCTTTGAAGCAAATAAGATATTTGCACAGGCACATTTATATCTGAAAGAATGGACGAGTATGATGATAATGAGCTAGTAAATTTTTTCTTTGAAGCAAATAAGATATTTGCACAGGCACATTTATATCTGAAAGAATGGACGAGTAATAATGACTCATAGTTCTTCTTTGGAGGGGTGGTAGAGCTTTCGACTGGCATGCTGTTGGCCCAGCGTTTGACTCTCCGAGCCGCCAATGAAGAATTAGAGGAATTTATTTCTGGTGATAGAAATTCATTTTCGTCATAATGTGGTTCGATTCCACAATAAGTCGTAGGTCCCGTTGCTAGGTAAACAGTTGGTTCTTAGCTACGTAAAAATAAGTCTAATCTCAATAGCCCTAGGGAGAGCTGTTAACCAGCTCAGTGGTCTGGGTTAAACTAAGATATACTTTTTTTTTTAATAATGACTCATTGCAAACTATTGCTGAAGTATATGGGATTAGTGCCAGAGAACAAACAACTCATAAGGTCTTAGGTCTGAACTGGGACAAAGAAAAAGATACCTTGACATTACAACAGACTAAGATAAATAAGTCTAGCCAGACTAAGAGAGAAGTGTTAAGAACTGCTGCACAGATTTACAATCCATTAGGAGTGCTTCTACTTGTTACTATTAGGACAAGGATATACCCGCAGAATTTGTGGAAGCAACAACTGGATCTGGATGAACAACTCCCAGGCCCATTACAGAACCAATGGGTTGAGTTATCCGAAGACTTAGAAAAGTGTCTTGATATTTCGTTCCTAGGAATACTATCCTAGGAAAGGGGGACTCCTTACACATATTCTGCGATGCCAGTGGGTTAGCATATGGTTGTATAGCCCATAGAGTTAAGAACGAAAACTCTTATTTAATGATGGCAAAGGCAAGAGTAGTGCCCATTAAAGAATTAAGTGTTCCAAAACTTGAGTTGTTGGCATTGTTGCTAGCAGTAAGAATGACCAAATTTATTAAAGAATCCTTTGAGAAGGATGAGTTTGTAGAACTGTTTGTTTGGTCGGAGAGTAAAGTTGCCTTAAGTTGGCTAGTATCGAAAAGTGTTCTCCCTGTGTTTGTGAAAATTAGAGTACAGGAAATAAAGTCTTTCATTCCAGAGGGTGATCTTGTCCTATCTCCCTACAGATGATAATCCCAGTGACTGGTTGACACATGGGAAAAGGACAGAAATGATCTTGGTTAGTTCTTTCTGGTGGAAGGGACCCCTTGGTTAAAAAATTCCTCTTGGCCAATAGATAGGTCATGGGTTGCTGGATCACTTGCGCAGAGTAGGGAAGAGAACATTTTGGTCAATACTGTAAGGGACAACCTGAATGGTAATACTCACTTGCTGAATTGGGAGAGATTCAACAAGGTTAAAAAGGTCTATAGGACCACAGTGTGGATCCTACGATTTTTTAATAGTTGTAGGAGTTCAACAGTATGAAGAGGCATGGCGAATTGACCTTGGAAGAACTCCAAGAGGCAAAGAATAAGACCATTGCCATCATACAGATGGAATATTTCCAAGAGGAATATGGGAGTTTGATGAAGGGGGTAAGAAAACCAAAACTAGCTCTTGTACACCAGTTGAATCTTTACCTGGACAACTGGATAATAAGGTGTAAGGGTAGACTAGAACACGCACAGGTACCCAGACCTGTTAAGTTTCCCATATTATTGCCTAAGAGTTGATATGTTTACCTGGATAATTATTAAAGAACATCATGATGCTAATGCTCATATGGGTGTAAATGCCATTGTGTCGAGTGTCAGACAGGAGTTCTGGATCCCACAGATAAGGCAACTGACTAAGAGTATAATACACCATTGTGTTATTTATAGGAGAACGCAGGGGAGGCCGTATAGGCCCAGTATAATTCCTCCATTACCTGAGTTCAGGGTGCAATGTAAGCAACCTTTTAATACCACAGGCGTGGACTACACCGGCGCATTATGGGTTAAGGGAAAGTATTCCTGTATGTATCAAGCTGTGTGACGACTTATGGGAGAGGGAGTATTTAACAACATTGAGAGACCCATCGAGTACGAATAATGTATGGCTCTTGGCCCAGGATAGGGGAAGTTGCCCTCATTCATGACAAGGGGCCAAGGAGCAAGTGGAAGTTGGGCCAAGTGATCCAGTTACACATGGGGCGAGACAAGGTCCCAAGAGTGGCTACTCTAAGAACGGCACATAGACAGCTTATGGGACCTGTAATTAAGTTATACCCCTTGGAGCTGTGGCAGGAGATAAGGGAAACTAATCCTGCGACAGATGACATTCAGTCAAGCACCCACCTGAGCAGAAGGACTACTCAGATAGCTGCAGAAGCCAGAAAGGCATTGATAAGAACAGGACTATTATAAATAATGTAGCCATAAGTTTTCTTGCAGGGGAGTATGTCGAAACTTCGACAAGAGAGGTTGTACTGTTCCATAAATTGTGCTATAGTTTTATATATTCTCATTGAATTTATGTAAAGTGGAAATGCATATTATGTCAGAGGATATTATGTTTTGTTGTGTTTGTATTTAGTAATGAAAAGTGTTGTCTTAGCTGTTTTGTGTGTTTAATTGTAAGTATACATGTAATAATGCTTAACTACTGGTATGGGTTGTTGTCCGGTGGTTAGTCGAAGGTTTGATATCAGTCAAAGACGGCTGTGAAGTCAATCTCTTCATAATCTTGATGCAGAGTGGTTCGAGCTAGTGGGGACTCAAGAATGCAGTCATAAATATCGGTGTCTAAAATCCACTTAAGTATTCCTGTCCATCTTAAAGTATATTTAGGGGAAACATCCTTTAAGAGATATGCATATCTAAATGTAGAATTTCTTTGAGGTGTGCTTCAGATGAGGTCAGAAATAGAGATTGTGCTCACTAGTCTAACTACTGTACATCGAGCTAGGAACAATTGAATGCGCCAATAGTAAGTTTATATTGTTTGTTTAGTTAATATACACAACGCAATGTATTGATATAATCACAAATTGAACTAGCATAAGAGTGAAGTAACCTGGGTGTCGTAGTATAAGATGTAGGATACAATTAGGTCAGTATGTTTTTTTCCTCATTGGACGAATCGGTAGAGTTCTTGGTTAGCACTCTGCTAGACCCAAATTCGAGTCTCCGGCCAGCCAATGAAGAATTAGAGGAATTTATTTCTGGTGATAGAAATTTATTTCTCGGTATAATGTGGTTCGGATTCCACAATGTTGTACTTAGATGGTTAATGGGTCCTGCTTTTGAACCTCTTCGTACGATTTCATTCGAGAATTTAACTAAGAAGACTTTTTCTTGTAGCCTTGGCAACCGCGAAAAGAGTAAGAGCGTTGCAGGCTATAGACAAGCGCGTTGGTTTCATGAAGGGAGATGCTGCGTGCACCTTCGTACTTGGCTTCCTCGCTAAGAATGAGTCCCCATCTAATCCCTGGCCATGCTCATTCTCTATTAAAAACCTCATGGACATTCTAGGACCAGAATAGGAAGAAAGGGTCCTTTGACCAGTGAGGGTGCTGAGGTATTATTTAGACAGGACAAAGAGAATCAGAGGCCCTGCCAGTAACCTCTGGTGTTCTGTCCAGAAGTCTCAAAACCATTCTAAGAGTGCTCTGCCATTTTTTCTTAGAAGTCTGGTCATCGAGGCACACTCTCAAATAGATGATGATGTCCTACCTTCCTTTAAGGTGCAAGCGCACGATATTAGAGCTGTCGCCACTTCATATACCCTCAGGCATAGGATGTCGCTCTTGACTATTCTTAGCCGACATACTGGAAATGCAATTCAGTTTTTGCCTCACACTATCTTAAAGAAATTGAAGTGACGTACAGAAATTGCAGTACCTTAGGTCCGTTATCGGTGGCTGTCTCGGTATTGTGGGAGGAAGCATAGGAAGCAACCCTTCCTATCTGTAATTCCTTCGCATTGAAATTTAGGGTGTCGAGTTTTTTTTGGGGAGCCTGCCTACCAGTTTGTGGTAGTGGTATGATGGTTTTAATCTGTATTGCAGTTGGTGTTGGTAACTATTTTTTATTGGTCTATTGTATTTTGGTGTTGCACCCAGGGCAGGGGGAGTTTTTCTGTTTTGCTTTATGGGTGTTTGGAAGTCTCTCTAGGCACCCTCTCAAAAGTAGGGACTTGTCACGGCCATTCTGCTAAGTCGCTACAGGTCAAGATGAGCTCAGACCAGGGCAGTAATCATCTACAGCGGCTCTCTTACCAGGTAAGGTTACAACAAGCATTTTGTCAATGCTAACAGATTTTTATGTTGCAAAGCCATCCTCTTATCTGATTGTTTTTGGAACAAAATATGTCCATTCATCCCACCACCTATCAGTGTGTAATTCAGCTATGTAATTACTTGGTAAGTTACATATATGAAAATGGTATTTTCATAAATTAAGTTTCATATATACTTAACAAGTAATTACAAGATCAGAGCCCTCCCTCCTCCCCTTTGATGGACATTAAGCACAAAAGTAGTGACGATCGCTGTTACGTTGTACCTATTGTTCCCCGATAGAGGGCGGGGTAGGTACCTACACTATAAACAAATGAATTGCTACCGCGAACTTCAAATTTTTAACTGCCACGCGAGTGGAAAGTATAGCTGTGTAATTACAGTAAACCCCCGTATTTGCATTTTCACAATTTGTGGACTCACTTATTCGCAGATTTCTCTATGGAACATATATACACATTATTCATGGAAAATTCACCCATCCACAGTATTTTTCACTGAGAAATATTCACTAATTACTTCATTTTCTTGTCATTTTCATGACTAAATGCACTTTTTGTGGTGGAACTATTAAAATACTCAGGTACCCAGGTAGTGCTTGAGTACGATAATTCGATTTTGCGATGGGGTAAGCAATTAATACCGATATGACAATATTTTAAAAATGTTTTTAATTTTGCGCGGGCGCAAGGCAGCAGCGTACAATCAGGCGGCGAGAGAGACAAAATTACAATAGACCAACTTCTTTTCCTCCATCTCTTTATCTCATCTTCTAGTTAAAAAAGTAAAAGAGAATGATAAAAGTATTGTTAGTAACGTTATACTCTTGTGTAAATGCATACAGCCATAAACAACCAAATGAGAAACTTACTTTGCTTATAACCGAATTGGATAACAACAGCTGTTTTGCTTGTATTTCAACCATCATACGGTAGTAAACAATTACTGTAGTTATGTTGCAAATGATGTTAAGTAGAATGGGACTGCTGCTAATGACTATAAATTACCGTGCATTGGCAGCATGGATGAAACTCGACTGCAATTAAAATTGGAGAGAAAGTATTTTAATCAAAACTACTGGGCAACATAGCGAAAGTCAGCTTCATCCCAATCTTTAAGAAATGAACCACAAAACCATGCACGCTCTTCTCTCTGTTGCTGAGTGATGGTGGGCTTGCTGATAACATGAAATGGCTTGATACCAGATTTTTTTCAACTCACAATATGCAGCACTATAACTTCTCTTCTTTCCCCTTTTTGTTTCTAGTTCAAGCGCCAATTTACGTAAAGACTTTCTTGGTCTTCCCACTGCCTCAGCTATGATGTCTTTTGACTCCTAAGAAAGGACTTCACGCCTTCCAAGATTCTCACTCTTTTCGCAATGACAGTCATATGGATTTTTGTTCCAGTTTCTTTTAACAAAGGATTCATCTCTTTTAATGTATTTAGCTATCCAGGAAGGTGAAATGAAGGATGCACCAGCATCCCTGGACTCTGAAGGTTATAGCCCGGATTCGGTCAATCCATATGATTTCCTCCTAGTCGTTAGCCATGGCTGTATCTAACTCCGTCACTCAGTCTGAAAATACAAGAAATGTAGAATGAAAAATAGCTTAATAGAAACTTAAAATAATGTATTTGGAGATTGGCATAGCAGAAAACTTCATAACTTTCCATTTGTTCTGTGGAGGGGGGGGGCGCGGCGCTCTAATTTCGAAACACCTGGTACATAACAAAGTATGGTATGACAAAGTACCTGTAAACTTTGCTGACCTGCAAATATCAAGTATTAGAATACGAATAAAAAAACGATAATTATGTGATTTATAATTTATATACAACCAGCCTAATAAAAATTATGACTTTGACAAACTTAAAGAATTACCTAATAATGCCAAGGAACCTACATTAATAGTAGGTGATTTTAATGCCTACAACCCGATGTGGGACTGTAATTGTACAGACTCAAATAGAGAAGGAAGTAAAATAGAACTCATATGACATGTGCTGTATAAATGATAACAAAATCAGCACATTTTCTAAAACGCATGGAACATTTTCCTCAATTGACTTAACTCTTATGTACAACAAACATACAGTTGTGGACAGATTGGATTGGAATACAGTTGACGACTTGCATACAAGTGATCAATTCCCAATATTAATTTCATTATTACAGAATAATCCCGCCAAGCATGTCCCTCAATATAACATTTATAAAGCAGATTGGGAGCAATATGAATTCCACACTAAGAATATCCCACCATTTGAATATTTAAAAGACCACAATGAAACTAGTAAATTTCTTATTGATTTCATTAAAAATGCTGCTGATAAAGCCATACCAAAATCAAAATCTCATCCAACAAAACACAGTCTCATAGCAGTTTGAAAAACTAACAGAATGAATAAAAATAAAACACCAAATTGGAAGATTAGATAATTTGAATAGAAAGTTCAGTAAAATAAACAAAACATTACTGATATTAGAGGGAACTTTACAAAAATTTGCTATATTATTATTAGAAATTGATACATTAAAACCTCTTTATAACAAAATATCTGCAAAATTTAAAAGAGAAATAACTCCAGAAAGACTCATCTCATGGAGGAAATATGCATCAGATCTCTCTACTGATACTCCCATACAAAAAATACGGAAAAAATTCAGGAAAATAAATGGTACCCCCTAGACATGCCATAACAAAAGATGGGAAAAGAATACTTGATCCTAAAGAAATAAGTAATGTAATAGGAGAAAGTTTAACAAAAGTAAGTAGTGACAAAAAATGGTATAGAATTAATAACAATAAATTTTGAAACAATAGAAGAGATATATTATACAGGTTGACCATCACTAATCCGGCAATCAGCAGTCCGGAACAATCAGTAATCCGGCACAAATTTCGGCTAGAAGTAATTTCCAATGTTTCCGTTTTGAAATTCATTTCCCGGGTCATTAGCTAACTTTTTGGCGTCTGCTTATTTGATTTTATAATGCGTGTGCTGCATGAAATTTGGTAGCCTAACCTACATTATACTGAACTCTATTCACATATTAACAGTATTATACAAACATCAACATAACCCAATGTATCTTTTTCATGGATCTTTTAAAAAAGTTATGCTTTACTACATTGTTTCCAATTGAGACAATATATTCTCAACTAACATGGCTTTTGTATTATAATTTTATCAGTGTTTTGTTTGGGAATCACAATGTCACGTATTTATTTCGCATTTAACTAAGTTCAGAAGCGCTTTTCTTGCTTCTAGTTAGCATAAATGAATATGGATACTTTATTTATTTGGGACACAGATATTTTCGTTATACATGAAGTGTTTTAAAGTTGAAATATAACATAATAACGTTTTGTTGTGAAATTAATGTAGCTATTTTTTTGTTAATATATGACGTTCCATGAAGAATTGCGGCTGGCCGTTTTGAGGGCATGTATGTTTTGTGTAAAAAAATCAAGATTCTGTGTTCACTATTTTCTCTTGATTTCATCATAATACGAGCTTTAAATGATCTTTTATCGTATTGGAAAACAGTAGTAATTTGTATTCTTTTATGCCCAGTAGTTTTGATTAAATACATTCTCGAGTTTATTTACAGTCGAGTTTCATCCATATTGCCAATGCATGATAAAATATGGTCATTAGTAGCTTGAACATTGTTTTCTCAGCTTCAGCTACAAAAGGGTGCAGCTTTAAGTTACTGTATAAGTATATTTTCCTGCCGATCTTTTCTCCAAAGCGAATAAAGGTATAGTGTAAAAATATATCAGTCCTATTGTACAGTGTACTTAACGTCAATTGTAATCTAACTACGAAAATTGTGTATTAAATCACGATGGAAATACAAGCAAAACAGTTGTTATCGAGCTACGATTATTAGCAAAACAAGTTTCCCGTTCAGGTTGTCTATGCTGTACGCATTTATGCAAAGTATAACGTGGCTGACACTACTTTTATCATTCTCTTTAAATTTTAACTAGCAGATGGAATAAAGAAATGGAGAAAAGTTTTCTATTGTAAGTTGGTCTCTCCACCTGATTGTAGCTGCTGCCTGAGAGTTTGTAACAATTCTAAAAATATTTCCTAAATGTTTTCAGACAAGTGATTAATTACTAACCTCATCGTAATTATTTGGAAATATCGTATTTCGAATTATCGTCAACTCGAGCACTACCTGTATTTGATAATTGTCTTTTCTTTATTATCCAACTTGTAAAATTTATGGGATATTTTGAATTCTAAAGATGAATTGCTTAGCTACTGTGTTTCGTGTATTCTAGCCTAATAAATGGCTAATCCGGAAAAATGGCTAATCCGGCACCCTCCAGGTCCCAATGATGCCGGATTAGTGATGGTCAACCTGTAACAGAATTTAATATGGAAGAGTTGGAATTTGCTCTCTCGAACAGCACTAAATCTGTTCCTGGAGGTGACAATATTTGTTTTGAGATGATCTGCCACTTATCACCTTTGGCAAAGTCATACTTATTAGTTTTATAATCATATATGGCTTTGAAATTTATTTCCAGATGAGTGGTGTAAAGCTATAATAATTCCTATCCCCAAACCTGGAAAGGATCCCAGTAATGTAAATAATTACAGACCAATTCCTTTAACAAGCTGCTTTTACAAATTGCTAGAGAAAATGGTAAATGCTCGACTAACATGGTGCATTCAAGAAAATAAAATTTTGACTTCCACTTAGTTCGGGTCACAGTGTAATAGATCTACATTAGATTCTCTCTCTAACTTAGAAGACCATATACGTAGAGATTTTGCACGAAAACAAGTTACTGTAGCGGTCTTTTTTGGTATTGAAAAAGCATAGCATCCCACATGGAGGTATGCTATATTAAAAACTTTGCAAAACAGCAACATCCGTGGACATTTACGTAAGCTTATACAAAACTTTGACAAATCACAGTTTTCAGGTGAGAATTGATGATGTTCTGTCTGGAACATTTCCACTTGAAAATGGTGTTCCACAGGGAAGCGCCCTTAGTGGCACATTGTTTACTTTAGCAATTAATGATATCAGTAATAATCTACCTATTGGCATTAAAAGTAACCTGTATATGGGTGATTTTGCCATATATTATTCAGCATCTCAAATAAAACATGCAGAACGAATCATTAGTAAAGGCACAGTAAAAATAGATGAATGGGCCTCATCTGTAGGCTTTAAATTTTCCATAGATAAAACTCAAGCAATCATGTTTTATAAAAATAAAAAGTGGAAAAAAAGTTGAGAAATAGATTTAAAAATCAGAAATCATAGTATACCAACTGGCCAAACAGCAAAATTTTTAGGATTAGTATTTGATACTCACTTGAACTGGAAAGCCTACATAACATACGTAAAATCTAAATGTAAAAGAGCATTAAATCTAATTAGAAAACTGTCGAACACCACTTGGGGAGCCGATAGACATACCCTTACTGTACTGTGTAAAACGACAGTTCTGTCCATCATTGATTATGGAGGCGAAGTGTCTGTCTCAGCATCGGATGCAGCCCTGGAGAGGTTAGATTCTGTTCACAATGGAGGCCTTAGAGTATGCTCAGGAGCCTTTAGATCATCACCAAAATCATCTTTACAAGTTCAGTGTGGTGAACTGCCTCTGTCTCTCGATAGAGAGCTAGTAACAACGAAAAGTGCTCTAAGAATTCAGACAAGTGATTCTCCAACAAAAAAATTATTTGAATTAAGAGATGTATTTATAAATAACCGTCCACCACCTTTCCCATATACATATGAACACTAAAGACAACATACAGTAGAGCATATAAGCCGAAAAGGTCCACATTACGCAATCCATACAGGTGGATCTAAATCAGAACACGGAGTGGGATATGTTGCAGTGTCCCAAGACAAAACTTATCAGTTCTCTCTTCCTAATAATGCTTTAGTGTCACAGCAGAATTTTGTGGAATTGCATCAGCTATAAAAAGGATTTTGACAAAGGAAAAATCTATTTCTCTGGAGGGCCCGTGTCACTGGTAAAATAATCCATTCAGCACTTATTTCTAGAGTAATTCCGTTGCTAGATACCAGAGAAAGCTAAATGTAAAGCTGGGTTACACCCCAGAGCGTTACTCAAAAATGGAGTCGTATATGGTAAAGGGTGAGATTGTCACAATCACGGGACCCTGCCCTATAAAGATTCCCAATGTCAAAAGTCCCAACGAGAGGAGCAGATAAAGCCCATGCACTACTCGCGGACTGTACAAGGCAACACTAGCCATTATTCCATGTTAACACCCACCCCACTAGAATGATGTTTACCATGGGAGGGAGAGAATGAAAAAACAGGGGTGGGTCACGGGTGACGGGCCCTCCCAGAAATAGATTTTCCTTGTCAAAATCCTTTTTCTGGATCAGGTCCCGTGTCAGCCAGAAGATAATAACAGAGAAATAAACATCATTCTTATGCTAATGAAGACTTAAAATAGAGACGTTGAAAACTAGGAGAATTCTACTTTGAACATTAGCAAGGTCCTCTAAATTCATGTAATGAAAATAATTTAAGTGGTCACCGTCTGAGTTCATGAGCTTAAGATTGAACCTGAATAGACAAATATTATTGAAAATACTTTCTGCCTAATAGCAGACACAATGACAACAGTTACCCCCTTTTTTTAAAAAGAGAGGATCTGACAAAATTAACGAGGTCCTGTCGAAAAAAGCCTGTAAGGAGAAAACTGGGCACAGAAACAGACCTTGTAAAAGGAGTACTTTCAAGGTGACCACCAAAATGAGGACCTTCAACTGTAGATAGAAAGTTAGGGTGAGAATTCGCAAGTTACCCTTGATGAGAAACCAAAATGATTGGTTCCAGATAGACAGGGCAGACAGTACAGGAAAACTAACACTGAAGCTAAGCTGATTAAAAATTTTGGGTCTTCCCCAACAAGGAAAGGTAAGAACAAGATGATTGTTGGTTACCGAAGCTAACTCCGATACAACAAGGAAAGGTAAGAACAAGATGATTGTTGGTTACCGAAGCTAACTCCGATACATTACTCAAAGACCAGGAAACCGAATGTGGACGGAGTACTGGTCTTAGACGAACACAGACCTTAGGGATGAAAGTTAAGAGCCTGTGAGTCTGGTTCCAACAAAACACTTTCCTCGAGGCCAATGCGGCGCATCATTACTGAGCTTCGAAAACTATGTGAAGAGTGCTGGTTACTTAACTGCAGAACCATACTGCAGTAGAAAAGGATCCTTAACTGATTTTTGAGAAAACAGTAATAACAGGACCAATATCAGTTTCCTCCTAAACTGTAAGATTCACAAAGACCACAAAGCCAGGGCATCAGAACTTGAGGGGGCTGACGCAGGCTGAGTTTATACCAGACATGACAGCAACAAGGTGGCCCGGAGCCACGCCCATGCAAGAAGCCACCGCCAGTGCGTGCGCCGAGGCCCTACTCTCCAGCTGGATCAGCCGTTTCGGCGTTCCTGACCACATAACAAACGAGTTGTGGTCCACCCTGGCACACCTGCTGGGGACAGCTCATCGCACCACCACCGCCTACAACCATGCAGTCAATGGCTTGGTTAAGCGTTTCCACAGGTCCCTGAAGGCGTCCCTCATGGCCCACTGCACCGCTAAGGATTGGAAATACCAGCTGCTGTGGGTCCTCCTCGGGCTGAGAACCACCCCCAGGGCCAACAGCGAGCCCCTTGTAGTTCCGGGCGAACTAGTCACAGAGGACTGCCACAACCCATCTGTCCAGAGGCTTCGCGACATAATCGGCAAATTTGCCCCCTGTAAGTGGACATATACCGACAGGTCAGTCGCCTTCATGCCTCCCAGCTTGTCCTCCACCACCCGTGTCTTCGTCAGGGATGACGCTGTCCGGCCTCCACTGACCAGGCCCTACAGGGGGCCCTTCTGCTTGCTGGAAAGGAATAACAAGGCGTTCCTGCTCGCCCTCCACAGAAAGAACGTCTGGGTGTCGGTAGACCGCATCAAGCCCGCCCTCCTGGAGGAGGACACAGACGTCACCACACCGCACCCTCCACTGAAGAGTTGTCACCGCAGCCGGCTCCCTGCGGAAAGCGGACACGCGGCTGCCCCCAGAAGCATCCCACCACACCTGCAGCCAGCCGCCCCCATGCACAGCACATTCCCCTGCTGTCTTCACATAGTCGCGGCACCCTTCAGCGCCCCAGCAGATACGCCAATTAATCAAGACATTACCCACGTCTTTTGGGGGGGGGGAGTATTTGTAAAGTCTCTGCTGAGTGGGTTTTCTGTGGTGACGACCCGTTTTCTTTGCCTCTCCTGGATTCGCCGCTCCTAGGTTGTCGGGTCATGTAGATCCAGTCAGACCCAATTATTTAAATTATTTTGTCTCCAACTTGTATATTATGTGTTCCTCTTTCTCAGGTATCAGATTGTATTCAACTCAGTTACTGTCCATTTGTGTAACTCAAAGTGTATTTGTTCATTGTATTTATTGTTAATTGTTATTGACCTCAGGTCACCCTTGTTCTCATTGTATTCCTCGGCGTGACGTCAGTCCGCCACTATATAAACCGCCTGGGTCACCAATAAATCAGCAGTAACCTTATCCTGCTCATTTCTTTAGCACCTCTTAAAATATGATTTCAGGATATTTAATAAAGATTTTAGTCATATTTATTCTTATACTAAGTATATATTTTGAATTTAAAAGTTTAATATATACATATTTTTTGTTGGTTCTATCTAATATCATTCTTCATTTTTTACGTTCATATTTTAACACTGAATTTTACTAGTATGCCATCATTCACCTATTCATTATGAATCATATCATTAATTTATATACTGTATTTCACCTTCAGTATGGTGCTGAATAATCCTGATGGGTTCCGGCACTTGGTCTTCAAGACCTAAATTTCATCATCAATCAGTCAACATGTAATTCTAACACGTCTCAGAATAGGCCATACTCATCTGACACATGGGCGCTTAATGAGCATCCCACGTGGCCCGGCTCCTGAGTGCTCAGAGTACAGGGTGGTAATAACAGTCAGACATGGGTTATGTGAGTGTCCAAAGCATGACCAACAGCGACTGTCAACTTTTGGAAATAAATCAATGGAGGAAATTTTGTCAGAATCTTTTACATTTTCAGTGGTTCCGATTTTGATGTTCATGAGGAACTGTGATTTAATTAATAAAATATAAAAAACAAGTAAATAATAAAAGCACAAGAATCCTTATAGCATTTGTCGAATTTAAAAAAAAAAAGCAAAATTTTAAAATAACTTATATTCTAATTTAAAAAAAAAAAAAAAAAATTTAAAAATATTACTTGACTTATATTCTAAATTTTAATATACCTATTTAGTGTGTATGTAAGGAAGCATGAGTAAATGTATTTATTGTATGTATGTGTTCCACTATGAGAGCATGTGCCTATGTGCAGTTTTTAATTTAATTTTAATTCGTTCATCATTGTACTGAATGATCTATTGGGTCCTAATGCTTGGCCTCAGGCCTAGACCTGGTATTTTAATCATCCTTCAGGCCAGCCCTATGAGAGCTGAAAGTCAGCGTATTGGTCTGGTTAAACTACTTTATAATAATAATAATGTGTCAAAGTGGAGTTTCCCAGGTCTCTGCTACTTACTTTGCCTTTGAATCTGTATACTGTAACTGTGATACAACCAAGTTTTAATTTACTGGGCCTGTTTTATCGTATTTGTTATTAGGACCCAATGTGTTTATTCCCTTTTTTCAAGAAAACTCAGTATAGCCCAATAAACTTCAAGGGTATGACCTTGTGTTTTAGTGAATTTTTAATAAACAACATTGCTGCATATTGAAATTGTAAAATCCTTTTTGTGATTGGCTACCATAGATACAGCTTTATAATGGTATTAAGGAGAAGTCCACGTTAATACTAAGAGACTTGCAAGGATATAGCCTTGGTGTTTTGTCAGAGTTTGCATTAGTTGTAATATATATAAATTGTTCCATACAACATATAAATTTGCTTCTCAGTAGCCAGTACTTCTCTCTCCAAAGGAGTGAGAAAAAGTGACAAACAAATTACCTGTGGCTGACATGGTTTGTTGATTGAACAGATATAGTTCTCTTTGACTTCCATATATGCAATGAATCTAACTTGCTGCATTGTATTTTAACCCAGTGAACTGGTGTTAGATACCCAAATTATCTAACAACTCAGAGGTTGGTCCTCTTCCTTAGAACTCTAATTTCTGAAGAGTATCAGTCTTGTTGTGAACCTCCAGTCAGTTCAGGATTCTCGTACCTCCCTCCAAGTGTGAGTCTATCCTAATGTTAAGAACTTTTTGTTTGCTATGAACAAATGACAAATTTTTAATTAATTTTTATTTTCTAGCTACAAACCTGAGGTCTTCTTAATGACTAACCACCTCTAGCCACCCCTCTTATGTCTTATCCTGGGTTGGAAGAAAGCCTGAATGCGTGACGAGGTTCTAGCTGGGTCTCTGACCCGCTTCCACTTCATCTGTGTAACAGATGCCAGATGCCACAGACTCCTTGCATATACAATTTTTTGTTGTTTTTAAACCGGTTTCCAGCTAGCGCCAGAAGATTTACCCTTATGTTAAGACCTCAGGTTTGTTAGCTATGGGAAATACAAATTAATTAAAAATTTGTCATATCATATTTATGATATAGGGTAACACAAAGTACTGTCTATACCAAGTTGAAAGGAAGACTCCACTTTCACCCTCCAAAAATCTAGGCTCTATTTTTGCTTATTTTACATAGATTGCAACATTGCAGCATGCAAGAAATTGCAATATAGTACAGTTGTAAATGTTCATGGGTTGAGAGCCAAAATATTAATTCATACCCAGCAAGAGGGAAAATACTGACAGTGGTTTTGCCTAATTTTCCTTAGTTTGCAAAATTTCTTTGTTCCAGCCAAATTGTAATATACAGTCCTATTAGTGGCTAGTTACCCTACATTACTGCATTATGCCTTGTCTGAAAAAAAAAAAAAAAACAGAAGTCCAGTTTTGTAGCCTTGGTGGTTTGCAAATTTTGCTTCACAGTATTGCTTTATTGCAACAAGATTGCAGTATACTGCAATTATATCTTTGGCCACCTTGCCAAAAGGAACCTTTATGAATGTGCACTTTAACCAAGTGTGCGACTGTCATATATAATTTTTTTTATTTCTGCACCATTTTTTATTTACTGTTAATGAAAAAGATTCTGCATTGCTTCACGCAAAAAACTTCGCAGGTTATTCACTGGGTACTTTAAAAAATTTTGCAGTGACTGCAACACTGGTATGTTGCAATTAAATTTAAATATATTTTTTTTCAATGGTATTTGATTAGTAAGCCAAAATACTGCCACCCCCTTTAAAAATTACCCAGGCTTTGCACTTTCTGTTTGAGCCTACAGTATTTTTTATATATTGCAACATTGCTGCATTGCAGCCAGATTGCAGTACATAGAAACTTTGCAGTCATATTCAGAATTGTCACCATGTTGTAATATATGTCAATTATAAAATCATACGATTAATATCTTAATGCATTATGTCTTGTTATAAATAGCCTTTAGCCAAAAAAAAACCTAGGTCTTATAAACAGTGTGTTTTGGCAAATTTTGCATTAATTGCATCCTTGCTGTATTGTAACCAAATTGTAATGAATCAAATGATGGTTAGAAAATCGTGTTCGTGACTAGCAACTCAAAATGATGCATAATACGCAGTACCAAAGGAAATTCCACTCTGAAAACATTCCTCACATTAACTTTAAAGCTAAATTCATCAGTTTTTTGGGCGAATTTTCATTGGTGAAAAGATTCCGGAATCGCAACCAGTTGCAATATGTTTCATTCATGATAAGCGACTAAAAATACTGCATTGTACCCCGCGTAAATAAAAGTCTAGTTTGACCTCAAAATTCCGAGGGTATATACTGGGTTTTTTGTTTTGCGAATCGAGTGTAACATTTCTCCATCTAAAGCAAACTACATAATTTTGCATTCAGATGCACATTTTGCTACTCAATTGCAACATACTCGTTGAATTATGCTTTGACAGGGACATTGCTGTTGTGCAGCCAGATTACAAAATATTTCAAATTTTTGGGTCATGTTAACTTTCATTTTAGACAAGCAAATTCCAGTCTGCTCCATCTATCTTCCTACTCCTTTCCTCCTCCTTGAGATTTTAATGCTCACAACCCCATTTGGGTGGGAACACGGCAGATGCCAAGGGTAGGATGCTGGAGGGTATTATGGATGGTTATAATATCACTATGCTTAATGATGAAACCATGACTTACCATAATATCTACTCCAATACATACTCAGCTATTGATCTGAGCATTTGCTCATCTAGTGTTCACATTGATTAAGAATGGTCAGTAAATGAGTATCCAAATGGGAGTGACCACTATCCAATTCATTAAAATCAGTTGAGAATCAGCCATCTGAGTCACCTCCTAAATGGAAGGTAGATGAAGCAGACTGGAAGAAATTTAGCGAGCCTACTCTCATGGAGAAGAATGTAAAATAATTTTCATCCATCTCAGAGGCATATAATTATTTTAATGACACTACCATCAACAGTGCAATTGCCTCTATTCCAACAATGGAAGGGAAACCCTCTAGACCAGCAGTTCCTTGGTGGAACAAAACCTGCAGCAGTATGAGAAAGATCACTAGAAAATGCTATAAAAAGTATAAGAGGAGTGGAACTGCACAAGCCAAAGTTATTTACCAATGTGCCGTGGCAAAGCAAAATAAGTATTTTAAAAAAGCAAAAAGAAAGTCATGGATGTACTACATTAATGGCATTAGCTCAAAAGCATCATCCAGAATGATTTGGAAGAAAATTAAAAAACTAATGGCAAGTTTGTCCTTGAACCTCTGCCTACCTTTAAGATAAATGGTGACCTAATCACCCTACTAGAGAGGGTCGCAGAAAAATTAGAACATTTCTCGAGAATATTGAATATTGTAGTGAGAACTATTCTCGAGAATTCCAAGACATTTGAAATGCCCAGATTTCTCCTGATTTAAGTGAAAATAATTTTGAAGTAAAGCAGATTTCACGCTGCAGGAACTCAAACATTCCTTGCAAAATACCGAATCATCAGCCCCTGGTGAAGATAAAATACTTTATGAAATGCTGAAACATCTCCCAGAAAAGTAAAATAAATTTCTTTTAGATATGATAAAAGAAATCTGGGAAACTGGTAATATTCCTAAGAGCGGGAAATTATCATTAATCCTTCTTATGAATAAACCAAACAAGGATCCTTCTTTACCCAGCAGCTACAGACCAATAGCTCTCACCAGTTGTGTTTGTAAACTGATGGAAAAGATGATTAACACCAGAGGAAATCATCCCAACTCTTACCTGAAATAAAACTATATTACCTTACTCTACTGAAGTAAAATTTTTAGGAATGGTCTTTGATGATAAGCTCAATTGGAGTGATCATATTGACCAGTTAAAAGTGAAAATGAAGAGGTCATTAAATATCTTAAAAGTAGTATCTAATTTTAATTGGGGTGCTGATAAGAAATCGTTGTTAAGGCCTTATAATGCAGTATATTTATCAAAGTTAGACTATGGCTGCCAAGTATACTCATCTGCTTCAAAAACTAAACTTAAGGAATTGGACATTGTGCATAATGTGGGGCTAAGGATCTGCACTGGATCTTTTAGAACTTCACCCATTGAAAGTATTTATGTAAACTCCCATCAGCTACCACTTGACTTAAGGAGGCATGAGCTAGGTCTGAGGTACACCATGCGGCTGAAAAGCTCAAAGGAGACTCCTTCTTTTGAGATCATAAAACAGTGTGACTCAAGTCTTTTTGGATCTAGAGCATCAGCACCATTTCAGATCAGACATCTGGGTGAACTGGAGGATGAAAGTATAAAAATGCAGAAGATCCTGCAAGTTAAACATCCTGCTATCCCTCCGTGGTTTATTCCCGCAATAGATGTATGCATTAGGCCAAAGTACATATTACCAGGGAAGACTATTTCAGAAATTTTAAATGATGGTGTTGAGGTAGATAACCTTATGGGTTATCTGAAAGAATATGGTTATTTTAATGAGATATGATTTTAGTATATTTAATAAAGATTTTAGTCATATTTATTTTATATATTAGTATATATTTTAAATATAAAAGTTTCATATATATATTTATCTTTTATTGGTTTTATCTAATATCATTCTCCATTTTTTATGTTCATATTTTAACACTGAATTTTAGTAATATGCTATCATTCACTTATCATTCATATCATTAATTTATATATTTCATCTTCATTACATCGCTGAATAATCATGATGGGTTCCGATGCTTGGTCTTCAAGACCTAAATTTTTCGCCAGTAGTCATTGAAGACTACAGGCTGGACTTTTTGACTAATTCAACATGATCACTTCATAAATAAATTGTAACTAAATTTAAATTTATTGACGTTTTGAAATCTTATTCATAATTAGGACTTAAAATTCTGTATTATACCCAGTTTGAATAAGTTAGATTGTGGTATCTTGCAATTTTCAATCACATTTGTGATTGATAATCCATAATACTGAATTTTACCTGATTTGAAGAACAAATTCACCTTTATCTCAAAAACTCCCCAGGTTATATTCTTGGTTCTTATGGGAATGAAAAACTTGGCCATATATACATTATATATTTGTCAAAAGCTGGTGTAGTCAGTTAAGCATGTTCACAACATAGTTAACCATCAGTAGGTGAGTGAGAGGATGGGGGACCCACCCACTCTAACAGTGCTGTTTAGTTCTTTGGAACAGGTGCTAAACAGACTTCTTGCTCTCCTCTTCATGGCTGTTGTTGAAGCATATTTAGTTATTTCTTGGATGGAATGTTGGATGACTTTGGCTTATTTGTTTTCAGTCTTGGTTATTACTTCTAAGAACAATGATGCTTGATAATTCTCCTGCTCATAAGAATGATCTTAATAGATTTCCATGGCATAGATGTGTGTCCTCACTTAGCATGGACCCCCCATTCTTGCAGCCTCTCACTGCAGAGATCAGAATGTACACAGTTTTTGTACTGTGTTGTCTTTTGTAGTCACCTACCCAATGGAGCAAGTATGGGATGAGGCAAAAACCAAGGAATATACCATCAGTGTCGTGGGAGGGTTAGTACACTGCTCTTCACCCGTGCTCTTCAAATGGTTTGACCCATGCTTCTTCTGTAGGGATGATGTTCACCTGGTCTTCCTTTGCTCAGTTCAGAGAGGATTTGAGCGGACCAGGCAGCAGTCTGCTTGGACTTGCAGTAGCTAGATCTTTGGTTGGAGTGATCATAGTAACCATAACCCTCATCATTCCCACTTTAGTTCCCACTTCTGTTTTCTGCAACTAAACTACACCTTGGAGGTATCCCCAGGAGATAATGGAGCTGTTAAGGCCATTGTGGTCTTCCTTGGGCATCCCAAAAGAACCCCTCCCTGTTTGCCTCTTTTGGAACACCTAACTTTGGCTAAAAGTTCTTCGCCTTCAATGGTCTCAGCTTACCAGACTGCTTCAGCAGTTCCCTCTCCTGCTGAGACCATGTCCACTGACACCACTGCTGCTGTTTCTGTTGTTCTTGCTGGTCTGATAGCCACAGCTCCTGTCCCTTCAGGGACCATCAGGGAGGTCTGCATTGACTCTGTATGTAAGAGCTTGAAAAAACCTGTAGTCATAAGAGCACCACCATGCTTTGCCTTCCTTTTCCTCTATGTCATCATCTTCCAACTCTCTTCCTAATCCTGATCAGTGGAAGAGTGGCTGGAAGGTAGTCCTTTGCAAGAAGGCAAAAAAGTTTTCTCCTGGTACCTGTTCACATTGGCAGGTGATTATGGGTGCTGAAGAAGAATCTGCTCATGGGCTAGCCAGTCACTGATCACCACTGCATGAATCTGCTCCTGCTAGTCCCTGGTGCACGACTTGAGTTGCTCTGAACAGGGCCCTTTAGGTAGAGGAGGACCCACATGACTTCCTGTGCTCGTGCTTTCCCACAAGCATGAAGGGAAGTGTCTGTTCTTACCCCATGCTGTCAGCTACTCTAGTTCTTTGCATAGTTATACTGTACTCCTATGCTTGGAGTCCATTTCAGAGAGTGCTTGGCCTGGGTCTGTGTTGGAAAGTGTTCAGCCTAGGTCCCTGTTGGAACATGCTCAGATGTGGTCTGTACTGGACTGAGCTTTGGCTAGGGTCAACTCAGCCCATGCACTGCTGGGCACTGCTGTTCAGAAGACCAGCAGGGCAAGCTCCATCTCACTTTGATCATTTTGAGGCTTGAAGTCTCAGTGTATTGAAGGTGAAAAAAAGTGTGGACACCATCAGTGTCTTCAGATCGTGACTTTAGAGCTTGCTCTTGGCATTATTTATAATCTTCAGAGCATGTGCAGGGTTGGAATGCCATGATTTCTACCTGATTTGAGGAGGGAGGGTTCTTTTTGGTTTGTCCTGGATTCTGCTGTCCTGAGGGATCCTTTCCCATAGAACCCATGCAGGTCAAGTTGGAGAGTTGCTGCAAAGCTATTAAGAAGACCATGTTGGAAGCAACCAAGACTACTCTGCATAACCCACCATCCTCTTGATTGCATCTAGGTTTTGCCACAGAGGCTTTAGCATTGTTTTGGCTTACCTACAGCATACGCAAGGAAGTGAACTCCCTAATCTCCAGATCAAAGAACTCACTTTCATTCGGCCAAGCTGCTACCCCACCAAGACTTGCCAGATAGATGGACACATCATTCAGCTGACTGACAAACAAACTTAGTGTGGAATGGCTTTGTGCAGAAGGTATCTTCATAGTTGGTCATCATGGATTCATCACAAACAACATCGTGGTTGGACCTTTTGGCTCAGAACAAAGGTGGACTTAGCTTCCTCCTGCTCAGAGGACACGCAAGGGAAAGTTGTTAATGGTGGGAGGAAGTTAACCCTCCCACTCCAGTCTGCTAACCTGTGGGCTAACCTTGTTTTGAAGAGACTTGGTGTTCATAGTGGTATCTTGCTTTGGAATGGATTGTCCCTGGGTATCTCCTCACTCTTTTCGAAGGTCAAGGTTAAGGCAGAGCTAGAGAAAGTGACTGGTAATACTTAGGATTCCATTAACCACCATGCAGTTTCCTTCAAAGTTCCTTTGAGATCTACCAATGGACTACAGCCTAGCCTTTAGGAGTTGATTACGCCATCAACATTGGGCTTAGAAGGTCAGACCTCTTATGAAATACCCACTCAAGTACTCAGCATTCTTATTTCTGGAGAAAGGGCCAGGGATATTCTTGGCCCTTTCCTTTTTCCTCCCAAGCATCAGCTTGGAAGAAAGGCTGAGGGAAGAAGGGAGAAAGATGCTGAAATTGGTAGTCCTCATCTCGTGCTGCTGCAAGTTGAAGGATATTTTTTTGCACTTTTGGGCAGTGTGTCAATGACAGTGGGTAGAACCTGGATATTGTGTCTTTCGGTATGTTTACTGACCATAGCCCTCCCTTTTCAAAGACTGTTCCCATTTCTAGCTTATTCTACAGGACCATTCAAATTTCTTGTATGCTCTCTAGAGGTAAGAACAACAATGGAGAAAGTGTACTGAAAGTCTTAGACAACTAATCTCCAGACTTCTGCAGTCATCTCTTCCTGGTTGAAATCCAGCGGGATGCTGGAGACTTGCCATCAGTCTCTTGCCCAGGAACAAGTTTTCTTTTCAAACTCTGGTTAGGATGGAAACCTCATATTCCATGTTGGCTCTATCCAAGTGGGCAAATCCATTCTTATGATACCTGTGGCTTTCTCTGCAATTGAACAGATGTTTGTTTAAGGCACTGTGCTTTGGAGCATTCACTGGCCGAAAGACGTACATGAAACTGTTCACTCTGGTGTCTGCTTGGCCAATTTGGTTTTGGTTCTTTTGTTATGGTAATCTTGACTAGGCGATTGGTGTACCCTAATATCCTAGAGGCACAATTACTACAGAGTTGGGATTAACTTCTCTTAATTGTGGTTGGGGGATCTTGATGAACTGGGAGAAGTTGGATCCTCAATCTAAGCAGCAGATGAAGTGCGGGTCATGCTGTTCAACACAGTAGCAGTGATAGTCCTTCCTGAGGATTGTAGGATCTAACGGTTCAGTGAGGTGCCAAAGCAGTTCTTGTTCCAGTTAGGCTTTGTGAGATCACTCTCTGTTACCTGTTCCTAGAAAAACCTCTTGCTTCATGGATGGATCCAATTGCACTTGCTTTAGTGGTGTCTGCAGCAGCACTTGTCATATGCATTCAGTCCTCTGACACTCCTCATGCCCCTCAGCCGAGAAGTGAATGCCATTCTTACATGGTGGTGGTTAGATGACAGTAGCTAATTTGTTTGAGGGTCTTGAACTTGAGACGATTTCCACTTGCATATCTTCGTTCTTGAAAAGCATGAAGCAATTCTGGCTCTACAAGCATATTAGAATCAGTTTGCGGGTACTTTTATTGCTCTTAGACAGTACCTCCCATGTAAAGGTCGAGACTCTAGGGTAGTGGTAGCTCGGTTTTGTCTGGACTTCAAAGTGCAGTGGTCCTAAGTTCGAGTCCCCCTCATGGCATGATGTCCATCGACAAACACGATCTGTGAACTAGGGATGGAGGTGCATTGGTGTGCCCCCCCCAATCATCTGCAGCTAGTTTCCCTTGTAACCAAGCTTCCATGGCTGGACTGGCTTTTACCAAAGATAACCAAATGAAAGACCTAAGGCATGTTTACAGAGGAAAAATGCAAATTATCTTGAATTTGTGATGTTTTGGCAATTTTCCTTTGATTGCAACGTTGATGTATTGCAAAGAAATTTTAAATCATTGCAATATTCCAGTTATATTCGTTATCATCGACCAGAATACTGCATTATCCACAGTTGTAAGGAAAATTCTGCTTTGATTCTAGAAAGCTTTCCATTCCAAAGCGTTAATGGTGTTTTGTTGCATTTCATATAGATTGCAACATTGTTCTTTTTATGGCAATAATTAGTTATTGTCATCTCAAAACACTTAATTCTACCTACTCTGAAGACATTTTTCTAGCCATAATAGCTATTTATAACGATTTTGCTGGCATTTTCATTTTTCTATAGTAAGTAAATTGATATTTACCGTCTCATTAACAGCCATATTCGAAATTGTGGACGCTAAAACTCCTATTCTACCTTGTTGGAGACAAACTGTATATTTAGTAAAAGGGATAAAATTAAATATATAAAATTATATATATTATATATATATATATATATATATATATATATATATATATATATATATATATATATATATATATATAAATATATATAAACCCTAAGGAAAGGATAGCCTTGGTAAAAATTGCAAAATTTGCATTGACTGAATTTTTATTGTTGCTTGTACATTTTAGATTATTGCCCTTTTGATTTTAGATTCGGGGCTAGCAAAAAAAAAAAAAGTTTGAAAGTTTGACCATATTTTAAGTAAAAAATTGTGGAAAGTTATAATTATATCCTTGGCATTTTGATAGTAACGGGCATGCATTGCAATTTTCCTTCCATAATATGTAAATTGCAATCCAAATTAATTTTTCAGTCATTGTGGATCGGCATCTCAAAATATCCCAATCTGCTTGTTTTGAGCCTAAAAACTTACTATACCATTCCTATTCTGGTGAAGTTTGTAATGATTGGCCTTTTTCTTTTGCAAAAAACTTGCATTGTATTGCGACTTTGCAATTGCATTCCGGAATAGCAAAGGAAAGTAAAGAAATAAAATAAAACTCCTTTTAACCTAGTTTAATTACTTTTATACATGGTGCTCTGTAACTTTTTTTTTTATTGGTGGGGCACTGCATATTAGGGAAACTCATGGCAGTTAGATAGTATGAACGATTCGTTTCCATTAATGGCGTGCATATGACAGCACTTTTTAAAGAGCTAGCATATTAAATTGTACATATGTTTCGGGTTAGGTAAGAAAAATGAGTAGAGAAAATCTTTAAACGTTAATATTTATTAATAGTCAGGTACTTTGCACCATAGCTTCATTTCAGTTTCCATTACACCTAGTGTCTTGTAAATCTAATTGCCCATATTTTGATGGCTAGTCTTGAAGGAAGTAAAAGTGTAAAATTCATTATTTGTCATACACTGTTACATACCGAAATTAATACAAACTTCTTGGCCAGTTGTGGTAAAATATGAAATATTGCTTGGAAATTATTGGGACTATTTATCGATACCATGATGCAGTGTATTGGTACTGCTATAGTTTAGTCATTGATGGATAAAATTTTATGGTAATTTGTGTTCCCTTTTACTCCGAACTTTTATTGCTCACAAGAAAATGTATCTCGTGCTGCTTATTAAAGCTTGTTGTGGTTTATAAAGACACCCCTATCCACCGAGGTGATGATCTTAATGTCAAAGGTTCAAATTTTTTATGCTACCCTTGTCAGAAGCTCTTTCTCTTGTGCTGATATCAGCAGTATTAAGATACTCGTATTCTGGGCAACAGCGCTTAGTTTGTGTTTCGGTCCACTTTATGATTTTGACCGTCGTTGGAAGATGTCCTGTTGAGACCATCTTCTGTGCTCGTTTTCGCGGAGGCTCTCATACTATCATTGTCAGAAACTGAGCCTTTCATATTAATAAGAACTAACTTGGGTAGAAGTCCCCAAGGCAATTCTAGAGAGGTTTTAGAAAACGCCATGCACTTGGGACTCATTTTATGGATTGTAATTATTTTTATTTGCTCTTCAAAAATTTGTTACTTGTCTAATATGTTTTGCTCCACAGCTTGCGTTTTTCTCCTTTATGTAGGTAGATAATCTGTGGATGCTTGCTGGTCTGGTCAGTGTATTTCATATGCATGGCTGCACATTATAAGTAATATAACAATTATGTTTTAGAGTAAAAACCATCATAATTACGGTTAATTTTTCACAGTATGAAAATTGCAAGGGAAAATTCAGAAAAACTGTTTTGAGCCACAGTAACTATTTAGTAAATTAATGTTGTCACTCCATTGCTTTTAATACATGTTAAAACCTGAATTTTCTGTATTTTGGTACGTCTCCCAGAGTCCTGTAGTCTATCGTAAGTCAAAGCGACTTTCGTGAAAACATTTTTCACTATTCCTTTGTCAGCGTAGGGCAACAAAAAACAGACTACAGTAATATTTTCTCTCATTGTCCTAGGGCAGTCATCGAGTTTGGGCCTTTTCGTACCTTGCGTTCTTGCAAATTGAAATGAAGTTTCTTGAATTTCATACATTGTCTTTAATTGCAAGCAAATTTAATATTCCCGATCCGTCATTTCCTAGTACCGCGAGCATTGCATTTTGTCTCGATGGCAGTTTTACGTGAAGTGTATTCAGTACCTACATAATGTTGGCTAGAGAGTAGATGCTGAGTATATTTCTTACTAATTAGGAAGAGTAAATATTCTGTAATTGCAGCATATTTTTCTTGCCCCTAAACTGTAAGTATTTGCTTTATATGGCTTTCTGCATGAATGGGTAACAGTTCTGTAAGTATTTGCTTTATATGGCTTTCTGCATGAATGGGTAAGTTTTGTTTATAGTATTTTACTTAATCATGTAGCAGCCTAAGGCCTATATAGTGTTTTATGGTTGCCAAATATCCTTGAGTCACGAATGAATACAATATTTGTACAATACTTTGAGAAATGCAATAAACATAGACTGTAAGAAAAATTGCATACGTATACCTAAAGAAACTGAGATGACATGAAACTATAAATTAGCAGGAAGGCAGTGAGACGAGTTAATATTTCTCAGACACGAGCAAGAAATAATGGTTTGTAGAGCCCAAACATGGATGAGAGACCAATGAAACTTGAAAGTAGCGACAAAAGTAAGTAGTGAAACCTGTTCTTTATTGGTAGAGTGCATAAAGTACTTTGTAGACAGTTTTAATGTGCAGATATGAAAATTTAAACTTAAAATTATTGCTGGAAAAGTAAGTGCAGCACTTTATGCGAATAGTGTATTGTCAACATTTTATCAAAAATAAAAAGTGTATTTACCACGATTCATATAGTTATTGATATATCCGACTAAAAAAAATGTGAATACTGATGATAACCTTAAGTTATGACTGCATAAAGTAGTAATTTGATATTTCAACCACGGAGTTTGAGATCTTTATTATGAAGGGCAGTGTTTAACCAAGTTGCACACATGAGTCATATGATTTAAGACTCGGATAGTGGAGCTTTTGAGGGAAAAAAAATCTCGATTCAGGATTCATAATTCGAGTATATTGGGTTATTCGTAAGACTCAGACTAAATAACGCTTTTGTTTAGCTATAAGTTGTAAACTGTCCGGATAAGCCTAGGAACTTTACACCCCATATGTGCGTGTGCGCGATCCTGTGCATCTGTAACTATACATACTAGTATAATTTTTCCACCTGTCCGTATATAGTTTTCTCCTTGGTTTCATTTTTATACTTGGCTTCATTTCTTTCATTTTTATCAACTCAAATGTAATATTTGTAGATATTTACAGCCTTATCTCCTTTATAAAATTCAGTACAGTAGCTTAGTAGTCCTGGATTTGGCTTTCGGAAATTACTCTGTTTGCAGAATTAAATGTCATTAGAATTGCGATGCACCTTTTCACCTTCTGAAGGTAAGTTAGTATTGATGAGGCCTTTGTTTTAGAAATATGTTATATTTCTCTGACATAATACAAATTCATGCTGTAGTAATGCAGACTGTTTTTGCTGCAATGCTATGAAAGTATGTAAAAAGAAGCAGTATTAAGTTAAGCCAAAATTGAAAATTATTTTGGATTTAATGATGAATAACAATGGTCAATATTTAACTGGTTTCTTAATTTATTGGCATGAAAAAGCACACACTTTGATACAAGATCAAAATATTGATGGGATTCAGTGAATCCAGTCCATCCTGCAGCTACCAAGGTCCAAATCTTTTCATAATCTTATACAACAATGGACCTTAATAGCAAGGAAGAAATGTTAAATACCTAGTACTTTTTTCAATACAGAGAACGTCACCTGAAAATCTTTTTTTTATAATTTGAAGGCAAAGACCGTAAACAGAGACTGAACAGCCATATTTTAATCTAGCAAAACAAATGATTGTGATAAGAATGACGATGTCAAAGCCAACGAGGTTTTCCATCGGAAATCTGTCGAAATGTCTTTTCGTTCATCTCTTTTTTTATTCGGTCTCCTTTGGGTGTTGAGTGAAGTGACCAGATTTAAAAGCGAGTTGAAAACCTCTAAGGCTTGAAGTCGCATACCTCATCACCTATAGATGCAGGTCTGCTCTCCCATCTCACAGGGTTAGTGGAACGTTGACAAAAGTCAAGAGCCAAGTTCAATGGGTCTAAAACTTCTTGTGGCTCCTCGTATGACAGTGACTATTCAATTTATTGACTTTTTATTTTTTGCAGTGAAAAGAATTGTAGCTGAAGCTTTGAAAAACACCATGAAAAGTGACAATAAATTTCAGTGAGTTAACTGCAGGGAAATACTGCTAAGAGGAACCATCATTGTTTGGACAAGTTGAACATGGCTTTGGCCTAAACTCTCAAACACTTCTTGAGGACAGTAAAGAACTTGAGCGGTCTAGATCTGTAAGCTGATTAGTTATTACAATGTGAAGGAAGGACTGTGATTGGTTGCTTGTCTTTCACTGCCACTCAAGTGCTGTTTCAGAGTCCAGGCCCAAATCGCTCCGTGGAAGCTTTGGATAGAAGGCACGGGTAATGGCTGAATATGGGATGTGCTTAAGTTATATCCACAGTATATTTCTCCTCTAAAGTTCAGTTTATTTTTCAAGTGGCAAATCCTGGCACGTGTAATTATAATTTACTTTGGTTTTGAACTGAGCAATAATTTTTAAGTGTAATATTTTGCTTGTTATACAAGCAGTATCCCCTCCCTGATTTTTTTTTTTTCAAATTTGATGAAAAATGCTCTGGTCTTATGTAGTAAATGATACAAGCACATATTAAAGCTAACCAAAAATAGTAACCTCAGAGCCTGAATATGCCACTGACGCTTTTTCTTTATCAAGCATAAAGGTCAGGATTATAGGAAACGCTTTCTTAATGACTGGTAATTTTCTGTGAACTGGAAAATTGGAAATATCTGCCTTAACAAAGTGCTGCCAGAAGCAAACCACCATACTGACCTAAATGCTTAAGTGGATACAAATCAAGAGATTATTAAAGCACAATGGTCCAGTAATGTGCCCCAAAAACCAAGTAAACAGAAGAAAAAATATATTTATATATATATATATATATATATATATATATATATATATATATATATATATATATATACTTACATATATATATGTATGTATATATATATGTATGTATATATATGTATATATATATATATATATATATATATATATATATATATATATATATATGTATATATATATATATATGTATATATATGTATGTATATATATATGTATGTATATATATATGTATATATATATATATGTATATATATATATATGTATATATATATATATATGTATATATATATATATGTATATATATATGTATGTATATATATATGTATGTATATATATATATGTATGTGTATATATATATATATATATATATATATATATATATATATATATATATAAATATATATATATATATATATATATATATATATATATATATATATATAATCAGTATGTTTACTAAAGCCAATTTGCTCTAATGAAGATTTTATGACATACATGATCTTCTGAAGTCTGATTGTAATGAGATTTGAAGACACCATTCCAGATTTGCTATTTGTACAAAAATCTAAATCACCAAACATAGAATATCTGCTAAACGGAAAAACCTTATAACAATAACAGGTGAGGTTCTCTAGAATAATAACACAGACATGCAATGGTTGGTTCACAATGACTTGGGAGGAAAAGGCAGGATTCCGCGGAGGCCTGGAAATCGTTGCTGGCCTCCAGTTGCTTCCTCCCTTTCCCTTTGACAACCCTTACGACTCGGAAACCCATTGACGTCTCTGATTGAAGCGGATATTGTTCTGAAGTTCAGCAGGAGACAACGTAAACCCCTTTCATCAGTTTTTGGATGGGATGAGTTTACCATTGACTATTTTTTCTAACTGCAGTATGTGAAACTCCAACCATTCTCTCTTCCTCTCTCACTTTCTCTCTGAGTCTAACATGGTGGGTTCTCATTGTCTTTTCCTGAGCCTCGGGTACTTTAAGGATAAGGAGGGATTAATATGGAAAGGGAGAGCCTAATCAATAATACCTGGAATAATTAGGTGGACTAGTATTCTCATAATTACAGCTCATCTGCCTTCATTTTGATTTGGAATGGATGACGATGATGAATTGTTGTTACATTATTTAACCAACAACTTTTATTTGTATTATATACAATAACAGGCAGTCATTATAAAGTTAAATAGAGAAAGTCTCAATAATTTGAAACCCTATACCACTACTAATAATTCTGAAAAGAATGGAAAGAGTTGGCAATGTCATTGGTAGCTGCAGTTTGCTAACAATATTTTCTTTCCTTGAGTGGACAAAGAAAACAACTGTTTGAAGCAAAGTAACATAGATACAATATAATAAAGAGGGAGAAAGAGGGAGCCAGTAAGATAACTTGGGAGTACATGGCACCTTATTATGTAAAGAGACAATGAAGAGAAAAGACTTAAGAGAAGAATTACTGCTGCATTTCGTGATGGAATTGCTATTATAAAAGATTAAATTCTGAAGCAAATTTACATTGACAGTTTACACAGAGTAAACGAATCCTTGTAAATATATGTTCTCATTTAATCCTTGTAACAACCAATTCCATCACATATCAGGACATAGTATCCAAAAACTGGCTTGATGTATTATGATGCAACAGAAGAATCTACCAACAAGATTTGAGATCTGATCAGTTATTTTTACCTCGCATAAGGAAGTTTGATGAAGCTGATTCTTGATATTCAAAACTGATATCATATTTCAAAGGTCAAAATGGCTGATCACATCACAGTGGACTATCCCAGTCTTGGATCAACTACATTGTCTCTCTATATTAAGCAGAGTCGTAAATAGCTGAAGAGGTTACAGCATTTTGAGGAACTACGGCCGTTCTGAAATGTTTAATGGTCATTTATTCCAATATCTTTTGTAATCTAGCAAGCAAATAATGCTCTAGAGGTTTTCCTAGATAAAGTATGAAGCATATGGTTGGGATGCCCGCCCCCTCTTAATGGTTCCTATATCCTAGTCCACAAGAAGAAGAAGAGAGTTGCTTAGGAAACTTGAGACTGCATTCGGACACCTTGGGACGGGCAGCCCACTCAAAGTTCTGACGGGTGGGACCTTCTCCTAGTTAGCCCCTCACGAGCAACGCAAGGAGGAGGTCACACTTACAAAACCTGATGGGTTAAGAGTTGTTCAAAGTTCTCATGCAGCAACAAGAGAAAATAATTATCTAAGATTCTCAAACCGTCAACAATAAACAGGCTTAATGTAAAACAAACAATCAGTCAATTATGTACAGAATATATACAGGCTTTTAGAAAGAAACATATAAAAACATGATAGCATTTCTTCATTTATAGTGAAGCAATGCACTTTATCAGATCTTGGAGAGGCGAACGGTCACAATTTCTTCGTTCTATGAAATTATCATAATGCTGATCAATTTAGGTAATTACTCACTTTGTATTCTATCTCTCTAAACTAGACTCATTACTCATAGGCGTGAAGACCATCACCTACGTACTAGTTGGGGGAGACATTTTTGCCATACATTCTGACTGGCCTAAGTCCTTACCGTCCTTCTCCATTGTGTTCATTATCAGTCTTGATCTGCCTTCTTTTATCAATTTTTTGGGCTTTAAAGTACCTTTAATCAGTATCCACATTACTACAATTTCTTTTTGGCTGAAGCTGAGTGGAGGAGGATTAGAGGATCTTTCTATAATAAAGATTATACTTTCTCTTTTCAACTATGCATTTACTTTACCCATGTATTTTCTGTCACCTGCACACTAGTTATGAGCTCGGCAAATAAAGATTACTATTAGTAGTTTCTACTGTCTTACATGTACAATACAGGGGGAGGTAGTCAGTTATAATTTTAAAAAATGATCTACAATGGATAATCAATTTTATTACCTTCTTGCCCAATTGAAGTTTCACTCACTTTCAGCAGCAAGTACACAACACCTCAAGGAACCCGATTTCTCTGGTTACTAACCTGGTTTAAGAAAAAAAAATCCATAACTCTTTCCTTATTTACCATCTATAATTTTAGTCAAATTTTATATAACTGCCTGACCTGGTCTAACAGACTACATGGGTAACCTAGACTGTATTTTTCCTCACTATGGTAACTGCAAGTGATCTATTATAACATTTTTTTGCATTTAATCTATGTTGTAACTTCCTCTTCCTTGACTGTAATGGAATTCTAGCACCGGATACAGTCATCCACATATTTACTTACACCTTTATTATATACATTGTAGATGTCTGACTAAAGTGATGACTCAAAAAAATAAAGCAGTACAATTAAGAACATAAACTGGACACTGAAAGAAGACACAAACTTCATAATGTAAGAAGTGAGAATGACCCACACAAAGGACAAGGCTTCCTCTTTTGAATGAACGATATGTTTAGAGACAATCCAACATCATCACTTAGGAAATATATGGGCATAAACGATGCAAAGGCAAGGGGTGAAGGTTGTGATATGAACACAAAACGTGTCTTTATTTCTTTTACTCCTCGGTAGCTGATACCTCCTGAAATGTCTATGCAGGGTGAGTGAATGGGCAGTTAACAATGTGTACTTCCGAATCTCTCTCTCTCTCGCTCTCTCTCTCTCTCTTATTCTCTATTGAACACTCTCTCTTCCACTCTCACTCTCTGGCAATCTCAGACAAGCAGTTTTGATTCACATTTATTTCTTTTTTCTATTTAATCGGATCACTTTCTTCTTAGTACTATTGATGTTATTTTATCATGTAAATTATTATTACCATCATCATCATCATCCTTATTAGTATACTGTACTCTCCTCAGAATTATATCTGCAGCTTCAAATAGGTTCAATGACTCGTGTCGAGGTCCGTTCCAGTGACATCCTTCATATGCCATCCACGCTCTCAATGTGCAAATGACTGCACAGAGGATGGACATGATTAGCTTTGCAAATGTAAGAACACCATAAGATTCTGTTCTTTTGCTTAGGAAGGATCATTATCTCTAATTTGCTATGTTAGGCCTATTGAAGCAAGAACAGTATCAAACCTTTTCTTACAGGTTTTCGTGAGCTATTACTAGTCTACCCAATATTTTTTTTTTTTGTCATTTGCAGATGCAGAAGAGTTCAAAATCTTTCTTACATTCATTATATGTATAAATATTATGTATATATATATATATATATATATATATATATATATAATATATATATATATATATATATATATATATATATATATATATGTCATGTCTAAGACATCTAAAAAAACTGCGGACCATGCTTTTTTTTCTTTAACTGAACTGTAACTATTAAAGAAAATCATCTTAAGGAGTTCTTACATCACAAATCGGGCCTTATGGTAATTCACCAATTTCATTGATTTCAAGAAGCCTCCTTTCCAGGACTGGATGACCAAGACTAATTGAAATTCCAGATAGTTATGCTTTTACAGTAATTAGGACCATCCTTCCTGAGTGATAGGGCGGGGCGGCACCTCCTTCAGCGGAGAGGGGATGAGGCTCTCATGGAGAGGATAATGTGCCAGTGACGGAAACTTCTTCACACCTGATCCTGCTTAGGTCTGCTGCTGCTCCATGTGGACAATGTCTGTTTTATTTTCTACTTGTTACTCCACTCCTGTTTTGTTGCCCACTTTTCTTTTATTTCTGTCCCCTCTGTTTATTGCTCAACAGGTTTCATTTTTTTATTCTTGGTTTAGAAACCTCACTTTTCATGTAAGTTTCAAAATTGACTGGTATTAAACATTTATAGTAACCCAATTTATTTTTAATTTGATGAATAATGTTAAGAATATTTCAACTTCACCTTGTTCTGTTTTCCAGCCTGACCATCTCACATACTTTCTTCTAGGTAATTATACGCCATGCATCATGAATCAGACATCTTCAAGTTGAGCTTAAGAAAGCACCACCTTGTGGCACTTTGTGGAATTCTGCTTCCTGAAGATGCTAGAGGATTGTGACGTCTGAGAACCTTTGTTTTACTCTGCGCCATTTTCACGCACAGGGGTACCAACCTCACCGAATTGTTATCTTAAACCATCCAATAAACATGGCAAAAAGAAACAACCCGAAGATTATCCAACACTTAGAACAGTGCTGGTGTATATCTTATATTGTAGTTATGAAGTTCAGGTTTGAATAAGACGGTTTGAAAAAAATTCCTCTTCAACATATTGAGGAACATATGGTCAACCTAGCACACACTTTATCTCACAGTTAAGGTTTACGAGCACACACTCACGACTGCCACCACTTTCACTTGAACTTCCAAAGTATTTAACACATCAGCTGCTTATTTTTCTATAGCGTCTTTCCTCCCTCCTTCATTCAGGCCATTGTTCTTAGTATTAACTAATGAATCACTAGAATAACGAATATGTACATTCTTGGTAAAGCTTCAGCAGAATTTGCTTCAGGCACAAACATCACCACTTGCTTGTCGTAACGAAACAGTCTGATCACGGCAGCTGCGTCATTCGTTGCTCATTTTGCTTTTAAAATTTATTTCCTCCCTGTCTTTTAGTGCGCACACACACTCGTTTATAACATGTTTCTTGCTTTCCTTCTTTCCCAATTTCTATTATTTTTGCTCTGTGATTGCGCATTGGGGCTTGGATTTGCTGGTGGTGGGTTGTGGAAGCAGGTGGTAGTGGTGGTTATGAGAGGGGGGCCAAGCCCCTGGGGAACCCCTTGGCCTTAATATCACTCGCTGTCAGCACTGTGACTTTGCACATCATATCTCCACAGTAACGGTCTTCTTAACATCATACCCACACTCAACTTTGTAACATAGGAGAATGTAATGTTGGGGAACAGTTGAACAACAATATATTATGAAATGCGTTATAGAGATAATATTTGAAACATTATTATGCAAAGTGAACAAAAAACAAACCCTAGGAATGGTTGTAATAAACTGTTATGCTTTATTGCTGTTCAACCTGGGAAAGTTTTAATTTATGTAGGAGATGGAATGACATTAGGAAGGGTCATTAAGAAGAAAAAGTTTACCAAAAGGTTTTCAGTCCTACCACCCATAACTACCCCCATCTGCCCATAAAAATACTGCAACCATAAACGTCCCTGTGACATTTTGGCATCCGACAAAAGTAAGGCGGGGAAGAGCAGTTCCAGAGAGTTGGTTATAATACTTCGAAGGGCATAGAACTACTGCAGCATAGAAGAGCGTAGAATTTGTAGAAGGCGCAAAAAGGCATAAAAACAGGGTTCAAAAGGCCTTGGAAAAATTTTTAATGATGCCTCTGGGCAGCTGGGGGGAGTAAGATATGGGATCCACTACCTTGTAATGCTCCTAAAATAGTATCTGAACTTTGGGTAATGTATCAGCTTCAGGGCACTCCAGTAAAGCACATATTCCTGAGTATGAACAGAGAATTTTCTAGCTTTTGTGATATCCCATGAAACTGGGAGATTACCCAAGAACCAGAGCTATGAAGAAGATATGGATTCTTTCTTTGAATGAAATAATAAAGAACTGCTTTCAGATACTCCTTTTCGTAGAAAGCATAGGGATAAAAGTTTTAGATGGAAGGAAACCATGCCAGGGAGGGTACATCTAGACTTCTCTTCTGGATTTGGCAGGAAAATGGTAAGAAGGTTGCCTAGGTGGGAGGGGAAGGGAAAACTAGGCATTTTAGATAGGAAAGGAGAAAGGAGGACTAAAACAGAATGTAACAAGGTTTCTCTGGCACGATGGGGGATCATAGGATGATGATCAAACATTTGCAAACCCTTCATGAGAACGTGTTTACGTAGCTAATTAAACTTTAATCACTTCTTGGAAACTATGTGAAGTGATAAACCATTTTGAGCTCTCAAGGTTTTCTTTAGTGGAGGTCTTTTCGTAGAAAATACAACACCAAAACCAAAAACTCGAGGCTTAAAATGGTCCATCGTATCTCATACACACTTCTCAGCAACATTCACTATTACCACACAAATTTGAAAGCCAATCAATTGTATTACAGCATATAAAAACAACTCTGGTTATATTTGAAATATTTTCTAGAAATACTCATTCTTCCACTATTTAGGTTAAGGATATCACATGTACAATATATTGAACATTTCTAAGTCCATCTTGCAGCCTTTCTCTCTTACGCTGTTTTGATTTCTCATTTTGCACTATTGACGAGGTCTTGCTAAGTCAGGAGCATAGGCCTTGTTATACTGAGTTTCCACTGGGATCACAGTTGCATTGAATAATTTTCTTTACATAGTGAAATAAAATAAGATTAACAGCAAAATTATACATTTGGACTTCATAAACATTTTCAAAACATTTTAAAAGGTTGAAATTAATAAAATGAATGTTTGAGGTTCTAATTTGACCTGAACATTGTCTTAAAGTTCTTGATTGTCGTTCTGAACTCAGTCTCACTGGCATATTTGATCTAGAGTAACTTATAAGGCAATTTTCTTGAACTAATATAAGAGATAACAGATAACAACAGCTTCTCTCAAAGTTGTACAATGGCGATCTGACAAGCTTCTTTAACTTCACGAATGTGTGTGTGTGTGCGTCTCTTCCCGCCATTTTATAATACTCTTGCTGGCCTTTTTTTATTTTTTTTATTTTACCTCCTGACCCACTCTGACCCCTAGTGCTTCTCAAAGCTGCATTTCTTCGTTACGAGGCTCCCCGTACGATGAGGATGGCACAGCAGCTTGGCCGATTGTATGGTTGCTGGGTGCTTTTTTAAGTGTTGGCACTACTCAACTCCTTCCTGCCACCTGCAAAACGGAAAAAAAGCTTGTAAAAGGAGCACCAGTAAAGATAAATAAGCATATTTATGAATCAAGGAATGATGATGTCAAAATTAGATTTTTTTTATTACACGAATCAAAAGATATTGGAACCGAAAGCTGAATGGTATCCATTTTCAATTTTGTTTTTACTACATACCGTTTCATCAGCAGGAATAACACATGCCAAAACAAATGTCAGTCTGAGAATTTAGGAGCAGACTGCGAGATATTGCAGAAGATGGAGTCTACACAGTATGATTTGCTGTTTTACATAAATACAAAAGCATCTAGAATATTTAAAGTTGTAGAGCTGGAACATTATACTAAAGTGTTTATACATGATTGTGGTTTTCTAGAAATCATGAAACTCTAGAATTAAACAAGTTACCTCTGATCCCAACGATCCTCCAAACACCACAATGCAATCGAAAAAAACTCGATCATTCAAGTGGTTTTCACATCTGTAATTTTTTCCACTACAATAAAATCCTAGTACTAACACACTAGTGCAATCTTGCGCATCCTTACATCTCTTCTCGAGAAATGTTAGCAATCCTCTCCCTTCCCCAACATCCTGTCTTATCACACGACATAGTTTGTTGCTCTTTGCAGTCCTTGAAACGTCGATTTTTCATTGCTAAAGAACATCCGGTTTAATATTTTCAATTATACCTGACACTGATCCCCAGCGTAAACAACAGCGAACAGTTAAAAGCTCCAGGACATATTTTATTCCTTTCAGTTTACCTACAATTATAATTACAGGTAAAGGGTATAAAATCTCAAACATATGCCTTTTAGTGATTGACACAGCGCTACAAAGTAAGTTGTGAAATGAAGATGATAAACAAACTGACAGTCCAGAGTAAATCACCACCGTGGAAACATTCAATCTTAAACCGATATAAAAGTGGTCTATACATATGTAATCATTTAAATATTCATACAAACTTTTATGGTTTTTATATTTAAATATCATCAATAAAAAATTTATCTGAAAGGAAAATCCCAGCACTATCAACAGCACCAAGGCAGTTACCAAAGAAAGCAAAACTGTCTATCAATATGGGATTCTGAACAGATGAAAAGAAATAATCAACCTCTTCCTTTATCATCCATATCCTAGACACTGCCAGAGAAACTATGCTCTAAATTTGCCCAGTAATGAAATCAAAGTGACCTGGTATGTTGTAGGATCACTACATGGCACATCACCAAAGCCAGTATGCTGACTTCCTGCAAAACAGATAACAAGTGCATATATGTATGATGGCCAAGAAGGAAATCCTCTCTAGATGATCTGAATCGGGGCCATTTTGGGAACAGGTTAACCTCCAGTGACAGTACTTCTATTTATAAAAGCCAGAGCTTTGGGATATTGCCGATTGTCCAACAGGGGAAACACCTTGAACCTGTGCCACTAATTGTAGAAAATGGAAAATCTTGTCAACAATGGTAATTGTTAATGATTAAAATGGAGACAAAGTATACATCCTCTAACTCCTAAATTAAAAATCTTGAAAAATTTCAGCTTCAAGGTAATCAATACAGGTAAATAAAAGCTTTTTGCAAACATTAGAAAAATCTTTGAGATTGTCCAGCACGCAAGGGGAGAGTAATAGTATGTATTTTTCATGTAGAAACAGTAATACCAGACTAGTCAAAACTGTTTATTATTCGGAAAATGCTGAGAGGAATGAGAGATAAAAACCGGAAATCTGTGGTAGATGGCGTGTCTGAAGGACTTAATATAAGATTAAGGACATGAATGTGCAAGACAGCGGCCGGCAGCAAAGTTAATCTACGGAAGATGCTGAGGCACTACTAGATGAGGCCTCTCTAAGGATTTATGAAGTGACTTTTTCATGCAAGTTTTTATTCATTACTGGGAGGTTATCCTTTTAAGAGTGAGACGAGGTATGTGTTAGCTATAGAGTCTCGATCTCCCTTACCGGGGGAACTGGCAGACTTTCGAAATTGTTTAATTGCTTATTGTTGGCGAAATAATGGTTTGCATAGTTGGTATTTATATTAGCATAAAGACGCGTTTTTAGCTTAGCATGTGGATTAATTGTAATGGAATTTCGTCAGTCTAGAATTATCGATAAATAATGCTTTACTCTAAATTTTCCTCATGAAGTGATTAGAGATATATATAGGAGAGGAAATACAGTCAGTAATACATTAACAACGTTATTTCTACATCTCCAAGCACTGGCTTTAGATCAATATGGAAACTACATTACATGAAGTAGATATATAAATCAGGAAATTTTCTGCACAACTCTGATGTTCTTAGAATTTAATGGAAGCACGTTCATAAAAGTATACACCATTTGTATACATGCAAGCGTATGTGTAAGGAAAAAATTAATATTTTAATTATTAGTTCAAAAAAATTCAACATCATTCACACTGCACTGTAACTTAACAAATTTACACCAGCGAAATACCTTTGTGACTTCTGACAATCGGGAAGTAACCACAACCCTCAACATCTGATCAAAAGAATGCTGATAATGATACAAGGACAACTAGAAGCGATACATGCACTAAGGAGGTCAGCAGATATCGGAAATATAGAAATTTGGAAAAAAAGAAAATTGATTAATAACTTATTCAGTTTTTATGTTTTTCAGTTTATCGTCAATATCAACTATAAAACATGGAAAAAGATAACACAATGACCTCGTTGATTCTTCAACTTTCAAAGCAATGAAGCTTTCAGCTGCCATAGTTCGCTATTCATTGACAGCAAGATCACTATTCAATAGACAGACCTCACCACAACTCGTGCCACTGTTTGCACAAAATGATCTTATTACTTTCCTAGTTCCCCATTTGACCCGGCTTTATATTTGGCATTAATTGTCCGGACATGCGCCATCAGTATTCATTACTACACAAAATTCGGCCATCGATACTTACGAGAAAAATCCAAAGATCTGTTCCTGTTGTACATTTTGACATAGTACCGAAAGCTAACTTTCTCCAATCCGAAGGGGATAAAAAACAGAAGCCTCTGGTATCGGTCACTCTTCCCTTATTCAATACTTAAATTAGGCTCGATGCATCTGTAGTGCTCTGCTACGATCCCGCTTTATTTGCATGGAAGTGGAGCATGAAATTTACAGAAATTGAAAACATGGCGTATGCCAAACCTATACACCGTGAAATCTTAATTTGAAATCCAATCACTTTGTTTATAATTACTTATTACTCATTTTGTTCATGGAGAGAACAAAAGTCTATTCTCTTTAAAATATGATCACTTATGCCTTAACGACATTATATTTGATGACAATCTCAGATACAACGATTTAGTGATTTGTTGCTTTGACGCAGGCAGGTGTTGAGGAACTTGACTTGAAAACATAAGTATTTCAAATTATGTCCATTTTCAGCACCCACTCTGATTAAAAGGGGAAGGCATATATCATCCGCAAATATCAGTATTTTTAGCAAACACGATGAAACATCAGTGTTATGAGTAACGAGTTCTTAGCTCTACTTCGAAATCATCAGATTTTGTAGAACTCGGAAGATGGTTTAATTTTCTGCATATTGGTTACTTCAGGTTATATTTCCCAAAGAAAGTTAATGAAATTATGGACATAAAAAATGGGGGAGAACCATGGGACAAATGCAGACTACAAAAAAGAGAAAAGAGAGGAGCATGGCTTATGTGCAGATCAATTGAGTCTTGAGGGTTAAATGTCAACTTTCTGTACCGATAAATTTTCATAGTACAAGTTTTCTGAACTATCATATTTGTCTAGAATATTTCGCAAGTGACTTAATGTAAGGCCAACTGCGAGGATGTTTCCATGAAACAAAGTATTTTAGCAAATGCTTGTTTAAGAATGCCGAGGTCTAATCTAAAATATTTACGTGATTAACACCTTACTCTTATTCTACAGAATGGTAAGCACATCTTTAATCTTTAAGTAACAAATAATACTTAATATGGCCAGTAATCGATGATAATTATTAATATGATAAAATGAGACATGAGTAAACGAGAATATGCTGAATAGACAGTCGTTTACTAAGGGAACTATATTATTGGGACAGAGATGTGATCCTGAGAATGTTTTAGTATACCAAATCAGTCTGACAGGAATAAAGATCTGACGGAATGACGGTTCCCCTTTACTCTCTCTCTCTCTCTCTCTCTCTTTCATTGGAATCTGTTGAGAAAAATGTAACCTAACGAAGGTCAGAGGTCTCTTGCAACGCTCTTCAATCTCGCGTTTCTTTTCCTGGATCAGGACAGAAGCATGTGATGCTCTTAAATGTGACGTCTTTGGAGATAGGCTAAATAGGGAATAGGACCGGTAATATTTGGAGAGTTGTTAGGTTCGTGAGTCACTCGTCACTGCAGAGACGGCGCTAGTGTTGGGTTGCGTCGCCGGCTAGTGCTGCCATCTGTCGGCCGCTCTCTCACCAACATTCATTATTGATCTCTCAGAACTGGGGGAGCCCCCTCCAATAAATTATTTAAAACATACATGCTTTATTTACCTAAGCATTGCCGTGATGATTTAAGCGTCACAGTTGATAGGATGTTGTATTCAAACTGATATCGAGACGCACACACAAAAAATCTAAAGGGAAAACAAGGAAGAAATAATCTTTTCATGACTCGTTGAAAGCAGTTAGAAAACGAATTCGAGTCGTAAAATGTAGCCTATAGTCAAAGGTACTGAAAGATAAAGAATGATTTTAAAGTACGAATCAAGTCTGCAGTAACGACAAAGTATTGCAAGAAATACCTATACATTCACCCGTGTAATGCTAAATGAAGAATTAATGTTATTGCCACTTGAATAAGCGGTGAAACCCGACGCCTTTCAAATCTGACGAAGAAACGTTCTAACATAAAAACTGAAAACCTTCCTTCACTACTAAATATTCAAGGTCTCTCTCTCTCTCTCTCTCTCTCTCTCTCTCTCTCTCTCTCTCACGCACACACACACACACACACACACTCACGTAATAATAGATATTTGATCTACCAGATAAAGGAAACCATCAACACGATCTTTGTCATCTTTTGCTTAAAAAAAAAACCTTATTTGTGTGAATCCTAATTACAACCCAATTCCAATTATGAAATACCCTCACGATTTATTCTGTATTTATTTACTTTTTGGCATCGTGTTACTCCGTTCCTGGTTCTCTACCTTGGTGTATTTTTTATTTTTTTAAGTTTTATAGTAGAGTTTATTAAAATGTAATGATTCTGTTCTCCCGTTAAGTTCACGTGTAATTAAACGTTGTGTGTTAATGATTATACACACACACACACACACACACACACATACACACATACATATATATATATATATATATATATATATATATATATATATATATATATATATATATATTATATATATATATATATATATTATATAAGGTTAGTCCATTAAACTACACTCTCTTTTGATACCAGCAGTACTCCCATACCTCATATGAATTCATTTAACAAGGACAAATACCTTGGCAGCAGTAGGCTTTACAACCTGGAAAAAGGCTTGTGGAAATGTATATGGGAGAAAGCTAATTTCTGAAATAAAACAGGGTTTATAGAGACATATATTTATATGTATAATTGGGAATGAGAAAATGGCAAAGAAATGTTAGTTTTCTTCTTTAACTGAACAGAATAAAGAGTATAGCATGCTGGTGGTTGGAGGTATATCTGATCATTATTAGGCAGAAATGCAAGTTACAATAAAAGTTTAAGTGGAGTGGAAGGGGTGAAAAAGTGGCTTTAAATATAATAAAAAAAATGTGGGTTCGATGAAGAAAAAAGTAAAGATAGCTTATATGAGGAAAATGGATGAGAAATTGGCTAGAGTTACCGAAACATAAATAGTAGTTATATGGATGGGGTCATAAAGTCAGCAAGAACGCTTTACTTATAGGGGAATAAAAAAAGGGGGGGGGTGAATAAAGCAAGCCGTGGGATGAAGAATTGAGAGGTTTCAAGTGGTGGGGTGAAGAAGTGAGAGGTTTAAAAAAAAAAAAGTATAAGTGTGATTGCATGCGACAACTATTTATGAAAGAATAATTTATTTTACAGAAAAATACGCGAAGAGAGAAAGGACGATAAGCTAGAATAGACTTCAAAATAAAAAGTGAAAATGAAGGGATACTGATTGACAAGAACGCCATTGTGTGTCAAGGAATTAGTGTTTTGAAGATTTGCTGAATGTGGAGGACAGAAAAGACAGAGTTGAATTATAAATAAATGGGAGGTATTATTGTAATTTTGAGAAAGCTCATGAAACTAGTTGCTGAGGAAGCAAGATATGCCAATAAGAGGTTTAGAGATTAGAACACCTCAATGTTTTAATGACAAATGATATGCTAAGTTGCAGTTGTGAAAATGTGATGAGTGGCTAACTAAGGTGTGAAGGTTTTCAAAGGAATAGTCAACAGGCCTAATTAGCATTTGTAAAAGAATAAATGGGATAGAGGAGACTGAATGAATTATAGTTCCCTAACTTTACTAGGTATACCAGGGAAGACTGAGAAAATAACAAGACTGATAGGTGACGAACAATGTAGACGCAGAGTGGGAGTGTGTGTACATGGATCAAGTGTCTGTTCAGAAACACGTATGTAAGAAGAAAACAAATGAATGTGGCATACATGGACCTACCACAAGGTTATGACTGAACGAACAGAAATGCAATATGAAGGCTGTTGAGGGCGTATGGCATAGCAAACAAGCTCTTGTGAGGTATTAATAATTTTAATCATGAAAGCAAAGTAGACCAAAGAGTGACTATGTTGGAGTGAAAGTGTATCTGAAACAAGGATGTGTCATGTTTCCAAGGCTGTTTAATATTTTTTGCATATGGATGGAGTCAGAGGTTGAACATTATGCATATGTGCAATGACGTGGGATAAGAACGTGGGTTCTTAATGGTGTGGAATGTTAGGTGTTGCCAGATGATAACACAATGCTTTGGGTAATGAAGGTAAACGTCAGAAACTCGAGTAAGAGTTTGAAAGAGTTTCTAAAAGAAGAAATTTAACAGCAAATGTGAAGAAAAGTAAGATTATGAGCAATGGTGGAAACCAAGATGTCAAAATAGAAGTGTACGAATGGGAATTTGGCAAGGTGAGTGCAAAGATTTGGAAGGGAACTGAAGAGCAGATAGAAACCAATTGGAAATGGAGACTGTAGGTTGAGTGTGAGTGAAAGAAAAAAAGTTAAAGCTGTTGAGAGGCATTATTTACAAGCATATAAAACATAAGAATTTAATTGGTGAGGAATGTGGATATACATAAAATTAGTAGCAAAAAAAGTTAGTATAGGTGAAAGATTAGACTACTGTATTTTGAAATGGCTTGGTCATATAAATGTCCAATAACAGACTGATGAAAAGAACTACAATTTGGAATTGTTTAAGAGTATGTGGAGGGGAAAACCTGGAAAGTGTTAGATAGATTATGTGAAGAGAACTTATCAGGGAGGGAAGTTAATATTTGGGACGCGTCAGTATGATCTTGATAGAGGTGCGTGGAGAAGTGCATGTTTTGAAGTCTGGCACCTGCTGATGAGCCTCCCATGTGGGTGAATGAAGCATTTAATACTGCGGAAGAATTTTGCACCGAGGGTTCTTCCACAGCCCAGCAGGTAAAGTTATCTATATCCTACAGCCAAAAAATACACCACTCATCTCACATAACCAAGATCAGTGGGTTGTGCCCAGTCTACAGCCCACCAGTCCACCCAGTTGTAAACAGGCACCAGCGTCTATAGGGGTTAAGAAGAGGGCATGTGCTAGCAACCTTATCTCTACAGACATTCAGAGAAACAGACAGGCTGTTTACTTCTGCAGCCATTCACCTCAATAGGGAAAAGTGTATGGAGAAAAAAATATTTATGTATATCTATAAATGTACACACACACGCACGTACACACACACACACACACACACACACACACACACACACATATATATATATATATATATATATATATATATATATATATATATATATATATATATATATATCTCGATCTACCACCAACCACTCAACTCAACTGCGAACAGGTACCAGAGTCGGGGTCAAGAAAAGGGCATGTAACTAACCATCTCAACCCTAGGGATTAGCTGGAAATCATAAGCCTCTATCTTTTTGGTGCTTTCCTCCCCCCACCTCCCCTGCCCCTAATCCTATAGGAAAATTTTGTAAGGTGAGAAAAAGGTGTGTATGTATATGTATGTATGTATATATATATATATATATATTATATATATATATATATATATATATATATATATATATATATATATATATATATATATATATAATTTCTACCATATCCTTATTCCCTCAGGAGGGGTTTATGTCAAATAACTGAAGCCTTTCCCTTCTCTGAAAGTCTATATGAACGATGGGAAAGGGTATGTTCCTAAAAGGTGGAGGAGCCTCTCACTCTTAAGGACTGCCACAGTTTGGTAATAAGCGGTACAACCTGGGAGTACCAATGGCCTGGTGATGTAATGCAGCTACAGGCATGGAGTTCCTAGTAAATGGTTGGTGGATTCCATGATGGGAGGAATTCCCGCACTGAGGCAGATGAGCCTCTTCTTCAGCTGCCAATAACAAACACGCATTTTGTTCTTCTAAAACAAAACTGTGAAAGTTTCCAAAGGGGCAGGACTTGGGTTTTTAGTCTCGGGTTTTGTGTGTGTGTGGGCATGAACACTGGAACGACAAAGTGATTGTGTCTTTGGTAGCTAAGGAACTGGCAACACTCATAGCATCAGAACGATCTGGGGGAAAGGATGTCTTAGTGCATGGAAGAATGAGAGTTAAAACGAACATTTAGGGAAAAGTCTGGATCTGTGCCTGATTGGAAGCACCAGAATGCAAGGAAGATATGGATGGATGATGGGGTGTGTTTAGATGGTTCGACAAGCTGCTGATGAGCCTTCTCTCTCTCTCTCGTAAATTTAAAAAAAGTGTATATACATATATATATATATATATATATATATATATATATATATATATATATATATATATATATATATATATATATATATAAAGAGAGAGATGTAGTGTAGTGAAGTTATTCAAGACGGTGGTAAATGGATTAGAATAATGTGGTTAATTTGGTGTTCATCACGGATCAGCCCTGTGACCTAAATTCAATGTTCATCATAGCATTGCAGCAAGCTATCTAGGAATCTAGAAAGAAAGGCTCTTGGAAACTGCTGCATAGTGTTGATCTAGTGTCAACATAGAAATGCTTAAAAGACGGAATATTGACAAGGAAAACCTAACAATCCAGTGCTAGTTTTTTGATGGCCAAAAGGGGGAAGTGATCGAGGTGGGGCACCATGATAAGGTATTACGAGAGCGTAAGAATAAAATAGCAATTGCGTAGATGAGGTGGAAAGAGACTACAAATATTGGTAAAAATTAAATAAAAGCTTATCATGCCTGCATAAGACTTAAAATGAACTAGACAGCGGAAACGTGGGCACTGGCAAAGAAAAGAGAGGATATTTTCACAAGGTGTATCAGTAGAAAGGTACGATTTGTGGAAGGTATAATGTGATGATTATACGACTGAAACAGAAGTGGCGAGGAGATATGGTGTTCAGGGACAGAAAAATGGAATAACACAAAGATTGAGACGATCTCCACATACCATGAGAAGGGATGAGAAACAGTTATTCAGGAAAGCAGTAGAAATGGAAGGGAGACGAGCTAAGACCTGTAGAAAGGTCAGTAAGTTATGAAAAAGTGGCAAATATGAAGATCCACACGAGATTGAAAGTCAGGGGTAACGTTCATGAGAAGGAAGCTGAGAAGTCTCACTTCATGTTAAACACCTCCGTGGCTTGCTTAAAAACGTTAATGTTGACAATATATATTATATATATATATACACACATACATACATATATATACTATATAGATATATATATATATATATATATACATATATATATATATATATATATATATATATATATATATATATATATATATATATATATATATATATATGCATTATATATATACACACAGGGAAGTCGTATTATGTGATATATATAATATATATATCTATGTGTGTGTGCATAATTGTACTCATAATGCCAAAAATGACCATAATATAATACAGAGGGTCGAGGCAGAAAGTCTCAACCATACTACATCATCTCACTTGTTAACCCATCCAACTACTTACATCTTGTTCTTCTTGTCTTTTAGCTGTCCTCTTTCTGTATCCTAAACAGTTATTTCCTCACGCTTTCTCAAATTTACATCCGCTCCTTACTCTTGCATCATTTACATTTGCTTCTCCTCTATCCACCACATCCAGCATTTCTTCGCAATACTTTTCTCGTGACACACACACAAATCACCAGACATCATCTCTCCATCTTTACACCATGACCGACTCTGCTCATTTACTTTGATCTCTGTCACTATTTCCCCAAGTACAACCTCTTTTCTCCCTCAACTGCCTGTTCAGAATCATCCCTACACTGATTTTGCCAAATGTCTTCTTGACTACTTTATTTATCATATTTTATACCTGTAAATGACCTTTTCTTCTGTCACGTAACTGCAACTATTATAAATGCCACTTATACAATATTATATCCTGCATGTTGAGTAAAGTTGCGTTGCCCATGAACTGTGAGGTTTTTGTTTTTGGTTAATAAGACCTTTTGATTGTATGGACTCTTTACAGGGAAAATCACGACTGTTTTGATTCTTGCTCATTACGGAAAAATACTTCAATGGCTCTTGTTCACTGAAAAATATATTGTATGAGCTCTTGTTCGTGCGAAAATATTCGGGCTCTTACTAACTAGGGTGAGGTCTTGCTTAATCAATATATCATGACAGTATGAACTCTTGTTTACTGGAAAAAAGACGATTGTATCCCTTCTTATTCATACGACTGCATGAACTCTTGCTTATCAGAAAACATGCAACTGTATCTCATCCCTTATTCGAAAGAAATTATACGACTGTGTGAACTTTTGCTTATTGAAAAAAAAAAAATACTACTTTAACCCCTCTTTTTCAAAGGAAATTATACAGCTGCATGAACTCTTGCTTTTCAGAAAAAATGCAACTAAACAGGCCCTTACTAAATGGAAAAACATGACCAAATTTTAATAAACTACAACAATACATTTATAAACTCTTGCACATTGAAATATGAACAGCCGTGCGAGATCCTAATAAAAAAAAAGACTACTGGTTCTTGCCTACTGGAAAAATACGACCACATGAACTTTAGTATAGTGGTCACTGTAGGGGAGCAATATCGTCAGTGCACCTCGTGGTACACTAGAGGCGGGGTCCCTTCTGCCCCTAGCTGCAACCCGTCATTCCTTATACTGTGCCTCCATTCATATTCTCTTTCTTCCACCTTACTTTTCACTCCCTCCTAACAATAGTTTCATAGTTATGCGAGATTTTCCTCCTTTACAACCTTTTTACTCTCAATTTCCCTTTCAGCGCTGAATGACCTCATAAGTCCCAGTGCTTGGCCTCCGGCCTAAATATTATATTCCATTCCATTTGTACAGTGGAAAATAAAAAAAAATGCGACTATATAGCCAGTTGATAGGGAAAAAATACTACGTATAGGCTCTTGCTTTCCGAAAAGAAAAAATATTGGGAAAAATTTCTACATAAATGTAATAATATTTTTTCTTAAATAAATTATCTTGGGATGCTGATCTTAGTTTGATCCAAAAAAGCCAAGTTTCCTTGGATCCCATTTCTATACATATACTGTAAATACAAGCGCTTGACAGATTTTAATGAAATGGTTGTCAAAATCCTAATCTAACAGTGATATTGCGAAATAACTTTTTTTTTTCTTTTACATAACACGAATATGAATATGAAAAAATACCGTTAAACAACGTGACAAATCATAAAAAAATAAGCATAACTTCATATCATTTTGCAAAAAACGAAATAAATAAACTCATCCATTACAATTTACGTAATAAGCAATCGCTCAAAAAACAATAGGCATTTACAATGACGTTACAAGTTCTGAAAAAGAATTTCCAACAATAAAAAGAGGCCACAACATTATCAGGCATTTCATAAAATAACAGAAAAAATATATATAGTGGTTCTTGGGAATTTTTAGAGAACGCAGGAGAACACACACACACAGATTATTAGATAGATATATAAATATATATGTGTATGTATTATATATATATATATATATATATATATATATATATATATATATATATATATATATATATATATATATATATATATATATATATATATATATATATATATATATATATATATATATATATATATATATATATATATATATATATATATATATTTACGTCCATCCATTGCCAATTTCTTAGAAAAGGACTATACAAAGAAATTTTGTAGGAATTGTTCAGGAGAGAGAAAAAGGAAAGAAAGAGGGTAAAAGAGAAAAAATGAGCCGCCAATACTTACACAAGTGTCAGACGTCAGTTTCGATACTCATAGCATTTATGTTATTGTTGTGGCGCGGGTTGCAGTTCTGCTTTTTACTAAGGTCGTGTTGCAAAAGGATTCCTTCCTCCAGCTCCATGATGTCGGAGGAGGACTCAGACAAGGAGTCCTTCTTCAAGTGCTGGCCTGAAAGACAACGAAAATTAATTCTAAAATCCATCAATATCCGAAGTATTCCTCACTCTTGTTTGCCTTTCATATTAATTGTTATATCTGAAGCGTACTTACTGCATTTTGAGACAGCGGTAAAGCATACCGTATTATGCCAAGACCAATCGATCTTTCCATTACTTGAGTTCACTATCTTTAGTTAAATAGAATAACCTCCAGTATATCATTCAATAAGGTAGTAAGATTCTCTCTCTCTCTCTCTCTCTCTCTCTCTCTCTCTCTTCTCTCTCTCTCTCTCTCTGTTCCTGAAGCAAATGACCAAAAGACCCATGTTTATTAACAAAGAGTAACAGTTTTAAGCTATCTAGAGAAACTGGCATGGTAATGAATAGAAAAGTGCCCATATCTTCGAGCTTTTCAAAACAGTCAGACCGAAGCCTGCTGAATATTTGATCTATTAATTCATATAATGCTACAAAATCTTCGATAATCATAGACCAGGATACCCCGATTCCAGCTGAAATTAAAACTGATCAAACATTCAGATGCAAAAGATTGTTTCATTGAATTATGTGATATTTCCACGGTTTTGGTGATAACACAGGGCTCAAAATCCATTATAATGCATGGTTAATTTCTTTTATCGTTTTATACATTATTGCCTCAGGACTAAATTCAGTAACTATTCTCTGAGAAATATGGGAGTCATTTTATTCATATCTACTATAACGGCAACATTCAATCATTCGCTCCTTAGAAATATTAATGTCCCAATAATGTTGAATAGAAAGTAGATTGTAAACCTAAAAAAATGTGAGGCTACTTGGCGTTTATTTATTAAAAAATTAGAATACAAAAAGTGACGGCCAGGGCACCTAGCCTGAGATGCAATCGCGTCGGTAGCATCATATATCCTAGACAAGTGCCTTGGGTCCATTCATGTGTATATACAATTATCATCCAAACTTCATGGCCATATAGATTTTCAAGTTAATAAAAATAATACTGTCAACGATTTTTTTACATGTGCAAAAGCAGCAGTGACTATGAAGCGTCCAAAATCAGTTGGCACCTGGCTCTAGGACGGAAAGTCCGCTGAGTTTCAAGTTGTCAAACTAAAATAAATGGCATGCAGGCAGTGCTACAAGTCGGTCCTCAAAGACGCTTTCAAGAAATAAGTTAAAAAATTGAAAGTGCCTCCAGGGGTTTTTCGATTAATAATTCCAGACTAAATGAGTTCAAAGATAACAGTACCTGAAGGTAATGTCAATACACGAATACTTAAGTCACTTGTGTTTTTGTACAATTGTACAATGATATCTGACAAACTTCGGATTATTAGTGAGCCAAGAACGAGGCTCAAATCAACGACAGTCACAAGGGCCACTCACCAAATATGGCTACATTGACTTTTAACGTGTTACTTAAAATATACACTTACAGACAACGTATGTGACATGTGAAATTTGTGAAATTCATATACACAACAAATACAGTAACTTGTCAACTATCCAAAACGCACATACTGAAAGGAATATTACTCAGAATATACTGTTGGGCAAACAGGTATTGTAACACATTCAATCCATCGAGAGAGAATGAAGTGAGATTCATTAAATAAGGAGCCATAAGGCATTCAGAATTACGCTTATTGGGATTTTAATAGAGTCCCGTTAATATTTTAATAAAGAATACATACAGGCATATAATGAACCACATTAATATACTTTTATAGGAATTCTCCACAGTGAACAAAAATAAAATTATCATGACTTGCGGAAGATACTGATGGTGGATAACACCATGGTGCATTGAATGCTGATGATATTTGATTAAAGACCGTAAACGACAGTACAATAGACTGTTAAGACCTTGTGAAAATTAAAATAAAAAATCAAAATGACATTGACACTCGACTAATTTCACTAAGACTGCAGGCAAAGTACTTAAACATTACATGGCAAAAGTAAATACGTGACTGTGTTCCCCAACCTCACGAGAATCTTACAAATTGAAGACTGCAAAATTTTCCCACTGAGCAAGAGGGCAACCTCACCAAGATTCCATGTTAGAAGCCAATTTACTTTCAATTCGCCACATACCAAACACTGCAATCTGAGAGGTAGTTAAATCTAACATTATCTGCCAAGATTCACAAGTGAGAAAAAACAAACCGCAGCAAACCCAACATGATTATCAGCAAAATTTTCATGAGCACTTTGAAGGTTTGGGCAGAGTCTACATAATTATTTGTCGAGGATGAAATCACGAGAAAGCGATAAAAAGTCTGAATCATAACCATTCCTACAGCTATACAGCAGAATAAAATCACATGCATGGCACCAAAGCACTGCCAAATTTACAAATACTTCACGCGGAGTCAAACTGGGTGTGAATTAGAAAGTTAGCTAAACACATCTCTCATTGGAAGACTGGAGTTGGATTGCAACTAGTAAACTTTGAAAGGTAACCAAACCTTCCATGATCAAAGATTAAGAATTCTTGTTGATGCATGACCCGTGTCACACCACACGTTAAAAAACTTTAAAAATGAAATCCAATACTGTGAAAATAAAACCACATACACGTAGGTTTGTATTAGTTCACTTAACTGTATATTAAGAGTCAACTTATGAATATAAAATTAAGAGATACCCAAAGCTATCAATATTGCAGGTGCAGTATTTACGTAACTGTACATCAAGAATCAAATGTAGGACATGAAACAGCAAAAAGTAACCGTCTTAACCAAACTTCCGGTAAAGAATTTATGAATGGAAATAACGATTTGCACGCAGAGCCTGAAGACTTCAAACTTGAAAGCAGATCCTGAAGGTGTTAAGACTCCCTCAAAAATTTTTGCTTCTATATTGTACGGTTTCGAAGGTTACATGGTGGAAAGATAGGTCTGTAGATTCTACCTCTATAACTAGAGGTAACACTTAAAACATTTTAAGTGTTACCGCAATGTACAACGGTAGAGAATTTAATGCAACTCAAGTTTCCGAAATGATTAAGCCAGACATCGTTACTTGGTGATATGCCAAATTATTAAGTTCCTACGTTTGATGAATCTCAGATTACTGCAAATGAACCGCGGCTGAAACGATTCCTTGTCTAAGGAAGTATTGGTGAGGAATAACATAAAGATTCGAATGTAGTTTAAAGGCATATTTGGCAGTTAAATTCAAAACTCATGTATTTCTCATCAAGGAATCTACGCCGGAAGAAATCGTGGGAAAAGACTTGAATAAAATCTCCTGATCTTCTGAAAATGCAATTGTGTTTAGCAGAAAGAGTAACTGTGAAGCCTTTCACTTGAGCAATTGCATGGCCTACGCAGTGTCAAAAAAGCTTGTTCAGCAAGAAAGTTACCCAGGGTGCCGTTCCCAGTTATGTTTGATGCATGGCTACAAAAATTTCATGTTCATTCAGTTTAAGCAATCCCTGGGAGGAGTGCTGGGTACCTAAGCAAATGCAACATGAAGTCAAGAGACTCGAAAAACTAGACAAGTATGTCAAACAAAGATTGATATAAATTTCACAATTATGTTTCGTTTATTATTATTTATTACTCAACTTTATTATTAGTGTCATTAGTCTCATTACACGTATAAATTCTAATTAGTTTGCTAATGTACATGATAATCATCGAATGGAATAGTTCCCGCCCTCGAAGTGAATGGAAATACCAAGATAACTCTTTACTTATGTTGGCCAATTACCTTGTAAACATCATGGTTTTGAATCATCAAAAGTATAGGGCCAGTTAAAATACGGATTTATGTGTTTGTGTACCATGAACCTTTCTCATCAGTCAGTACTGTTCACAATTTGGTGAAATCAATATTTTGATTATTTTTATATTATGATGTTTTTCATCCTTCCCCTTGAAATGATGTTTTTCATCCTTCACCCTTGCCCATCGTCTTTCTCTTTCTCTCTGCATGTTTCTTGCAGAGGGAGAGAGAGAGAGAGAGAGAATCAGTAATCGTATTTACTTTATTCAACTTACAGGTCTTGTACGTTAACAATTTTCACATGATTTGAAGAATTTGGTGAAATCAATATTCTGATTATTTTTATATAATGATGTTTTTCATCCTTCCTATTGAAATGATGTTTTTCATCCTTCACCCTTGCCCATCGTCTTTCTCATTCTCTCTGCATGTTTCTTGCAGAGAGAGAGAGAGACAGAGAGAGAATCAATAATTGTATTTACTTTATTCAACTTACAGGTCTTGTACGTTAACAATTTTCACATGATTTGAAGAACATAAAGTTGGGAAACTGAAAAGCGTACATTTTCATTCGTGGCCTTTTCCCTCTGTAAAATGAACGCGTATTACGCGTATTAAAAGGATAGCATTTCAAGTCAGCGAAGTTTACGTAAATCCATGATGTCATGGCTGATAATATTTACTCACTGAATGGACTCCACAGCAATAATTCTTTGATTTGTGAAATCGAAAATGAAAAGTCAGTTAGGAATTCCACAATGGTATTCAAATATCAACAAGAATTCAAAATCGTTACATTGACACTGTGAGCCTAACAATCAGAATTGGGTTACACAATAAACTATAAAACTTTAAATTGTTTTATGATTTGGCGTACTTTATAAGAGACTAAACTAATATTAGTGTGGTCAGAAGAAACTAACCGGGGAAATGCGAAGACAAAGCAGAATTACATCACAAAACGTGTTTGACCTTAAAGAAATCATATACTCCAGAACACATGACGAATTTTCTAAAATGCTGAGTACAACACTTTGAATTGGGAATACCTCTTTTCTTTAATGTAGATATAAAACCTGTCCACTTATATTTTATGATTTCTTCGATATTTGTGGATGAAATCATTCCACAATTTTACCTTTCTAAAAAGGTGCTTTCTTTTCTAATTGGGTACTTTTGTTTGGGACCATATCATTATTCTTCGTTGTTTACCTTGCCTAATTATATTTTATCACAGCTACAGCAAATTGCTGAAAACAATTAAAAATTATTTATTTATTAATGCAATATTTTCATGGTACTGTACTATCTAGCATTATTGTTGAAACAAAAATATAGCTCCATCTCAGGCTTCAATTTCTTTGTAAAGTTATGTAGAGATGACAATTTGAATCCAAATACCACTGCCACCAATATTCCTACCTAGTCCCGATTGTATTAGTTGCTTTCTTAAATACTATGGCGTTTGTTTTCACGCTCAAGTGTCATCCGATTTCAGTGCCAGTATTTTGTGAGGATAGCTGCTGTACAGTATATGACGATGGTGAATTACTTTACTACAATTTACTAGTTTTATACCACTTACTACTTCTCTGATACAAAATGATTGTGTCTGTTCATCCCTGGATTGCTAGATGCACTGAACAACCTCTTCCTTCGCGTATGCTTTCTGGGACTGGTGGGAATATGTGCAACGTCATTCATGTTGGAGGAGCAATCACTAGTGACTTACGATGCTGCCTTACACTAAGACGGAACCAAATAGCAGACATTTTCAAACCACGTAACTTATGGAGTCAGAATTTTTCTTACACCCTTTCCTCGAAAAGTTTCTACATATTTAGTACAAACTCCTCTGATATTGTTTTATCCCCACTAGTATAGCAATCTAGTATGCATTGTGGGTCTTGCTTTGAGCGCCAGAATAGCCATGACTTTTTATAATTGGTTTTCTGAGTTGCTGACTTCGCTCATGAGATCCTCAGCAGATATTGCTTATTTCTCGCATAGTTTCAACATTCGATATATTCTATCATTCGTGCTTTTCATTTAACCTTTGATATTAATTAAACAAAATAATGTCCAATACAGTTGTCTTTGTTTAAAGAATGGAGGTATTTTAACTAGCACCCTAAGGCAATAAACCTCCGAGGGCATTCTTTTTTTATTAAAAAAAAAACTTCTTTTAGAAGGTGAATCTTTATCTATCCCACCAGCATTGCAAACTCAAGGGGGAAAGGGGGAATGACTACAGCAGACCTATGATTTTTGTTTTTGGAACTGACGGTAAATATTAGCATCCGATGTTACTGGAGCTAATGTTGCTCACCACCCACAAGTTACAAAGATCGGCTGCGGATAATTATTGTAATTCTTCCCCTCCAATTCCCGGGATCTCTCCTCCCAATCCTCCAAAAAGAGAAACTTTAGAATTCGTTTTCCTCTCTTGTAAAACTGGGAGCCTGCCTGCGATGAGTTTTACGAAATGGATTTTTTTTAACCTATTGTTACAACATATGTTTATTGTAACCCAAATAATGATGACATTATATAAAATTGTCTGTTGGAGATGCGCTTGCATAATCTGTTGACACTAAAGCATCATCAGAGTTCCTGATTAGCTTAGCAGCTTTGATCTGGAATTTTTGCCCATCTTTGGATTTTTCCAGCTGTTCGGGGAGTCACTTCACTTCGCTGGTAATACAGAGGATTTAGTCCTACGAGAGAGGATTTAAAGCAAGCCGATAAAGTATTCAGAGAGTGATAAAGATAAGAGCCGAGAGTAACGTTTGAGAACAGCGAGAAAGACATAGTGAAGAGAGAGCTTGACCAATTAGGTAGAGTTTTTTCAGCATGATACAAATAATGGAGAGAGAGAGTTTGTGTATTTATAGCAGAACAAATAAATGCCGAGAACAGTGCTTGGAGAGAAAGTGTTAGTAATGAGAGAACGCTTGATAGATGCAGTAGAGAGAGGGAGATAGTTTAAGAAAATACAAGTACATGGAGGGAAAGAGGAGAATATTTATAGTGAACTCAAAACGAGTAAATGGAGAGAAAAAGAGTCGACGTATTTATAGTGAACGTCAAAGTAGTAACTGCAGAGAGAGAGAGAGAGAGAGAGAGAGAGAGAGAGAGAGAGAGAGAGAGAGAGAGAGAGAGAGAGGCTATTTATAGTAGAACAAATAAAAATTAAATAACGAGAATTGTGCTAGGACAAACAGTAGTAAAACTGAAAGAAACATTCCAGCGGAGAGAGAGAGAGAGAGAGAGAGAGAGAGAGAGAGAGAGAGAGAGAGAGAGAGAGAGAGAGAGAGAGAGATTCCTTCTTGGTTTTCTGATGTTTCAACGCCAAAAAGATATTTTAAATATATTATTGAGAGAGAGAGAGAGAGAGAGAGAGAGAGAGAGAGAGAGAGAGAGAGAGAGAGAGAGGCTAGTTATAGTAAAACAAATGAAAAATAAATAACGAGAATTGTGCTTGGACAAATAGTAGTAGTAGTAGTGAGAGAAACATCCCAGCGGTAAGAGAGAGAGAGAGAGAGAGAGAGAGAGAGAGAGAGAGAGAGAGAGAGAGAGAGAGAGATTCCCTTCATGATTTTCTGATGTTTCGACAACAAAAAATATGTTTTAAATATATTAACGACGGTCACCTTTAAACCATTTAACAATAGACAAAGAATAGTTTGAACGCAACTCCAATCTTCCATTTTAAACACATGACAATACTAATATTCATTAACAAATGCACACCTGAAATTCATATAATAATGTGATAATAATGTTTTATTGAAAAATTCATTACACCTAAATATATAGTTACAAATGAAAAATTAAAGCCTTAACTCCCACCGAGACTAGTGATTAGAGACAGTGTAAAATAGAGAGAATGCAATTACATAAAAGCTAAACAGTAAATGCTTAAAGTAGTTCAGAGAGAGAGAGAGAGAGAGAGAGAGAGAGAGAGAGAGAGAGAGAGAGAGACGCAATGATTTAAAATTTTACTTACCAACAGTGCCAGGTAAGTACGGACAACTGGTGACGTGGTTGAAGTTTTGACTTTGCATCTCTTCTTGGTCGGTTTCCCGATGGTAGAAGTAATTGAAGTTTGACACAATAACGGGTACTGGAAGGGCGATCGTAAGCACACCAGCGATGGCGCATAGTGACCCAACAATCTTACCCCACACACCCACAGGCCTGCAGGGCAAGATAGTGTTACAATGGGAAACAATAGGAAGGTCACGTTAAACAAAACGCAGAAATGCCGGAAGCTTTCTCTTTCACTCGAAACGCGACTTGGGCATGACCCATTCCCTAAATCTCTTTTTTACTTATGATCAGGACTTGGGTGGGTTGCGTAAAGATCTGTTTTGGATAGACAAAACAGATCCTCGATTTCACTGTTTCCAACTAAGCTTCGAGTGATGACAATTTCAAGATATTTATCATATCCAAGACAAGCTTGCGGTCAAAGAAAACGCTTAACGACATTTCTGATGTACGGTATTGGGTGAAAACATAGATTTTCTAGCTTATATAGTTTCATTATCTATTAAATATACTGTGTAAATGATATAAAATGTACAAGGTGGTACAAAATAACAATAACTTATCTTTAAACTCTATGCTTTCAAAAAAACAGAAAACTATCATTTTAACACGTTACAATTAAGTTTCGGTGCTAATTAGGAAGGCAAATACAAAGAAAGTATTGTAACTATGATTGAACTAATTTAAAACTCTAGTTCGATTTATATATATATTATATATATATTGTATACACACATATATATACATATATATAAAATATATAATACAAAATGATAAACACGTTATGGTACTTATCATTAGTAAAATGGCCTACTGAAAATGTCCGAGACTTTTCCATTAATACTGGCATAAAAACACCAATAATTTGAAAAGGGTTCTACTTGCTCTTTTTAACTATTTAATAATATAAAAAAGTTATGAATCAGTGATCATGAAATAGGACACCTTATACTTTCACTTAACTTGTCCAGAGGTTAATAATCTTAAAAACTTTTTTCGGCGTGATGTCTTCCGTTTTTACGGGCCGTAACAATGTTTTTCTGAAAGTTTTGTATCTCATATTCTACTTATCATTAATGACATAACAGTTAGGGCTTAAACAAGAATGGTGAATTTCGAGGAAAGATATGAAGTAGAAACTCGCAAAATTTATCATGGTCTTTATAAAAATGTTTACTGATTTTTTTTTTTTTGTGAGATCTTGACCAATATCCATGAAGGTTCCCGTCGACTGAATCGGGTTTTAAAGATATTAAAATAACATCTCTGTTACGTGAACGAGAAAGGAGTATGTACGTATAAAGTGTGAAAACAATTGAGGAGAAACACTTTCACAGATTGTGGTTTTTTCCGATTTATCACATTTCCCTAAATAGAAAAGAAAATTTAATTCCTATTATCCCAACTTTTGTATCTTTCCTTGGATCAAACAATTTGGTCAAGCACTAAGTTCAGATTTGCTTATGGCTGTCCACTGAATATTTTGTCGAGTTCATGCACAGTAAAACACTACATAATCAGTCTAATTTGATGCGTTGCGAGTGCAGGTGGATGCATTTGCCGCTTTTTTCTCCGCGCATTCAACGTTATATTCCCAGTACTTATCTCTGTATCATACGAAAAGGTTAAGCAAACGACTGAATACTAGATCTTTTTCATAATCCAAAATGGAAGACGCGTTTCTGTGCATAAAAAAAAAAAAAACAGAAATGGGACATGATGCCAGTGAAAGTATAGACATAATGATCTAGTTTGGGTGTCCAGTTCATTCCAAGAAGTGGCAAGATCTAGCATTTGTTCTGGCGACCATGAACTCTGGCCGACCAAGCATAAAAAATGGAAAAGTCGGCCACAACGCATTATGTAGACATTCTTTCTATGTATCTATTAAAGTGACCTAGTTCAGAAAAAAACAGGCAGGATAGGTTGTTAACTACTTGCTCACAGTCTGAATTTCCTATAACTTCATGAAAAAGATATCACACTATTCTAAAAATTCCCTGGAACCCTATTTCTGGGGGATTCTAAGTTAAGATTCAGGCAAACCAGGTTATGCGAATATTCCTCTAAGGTAAATGTGAGTACATATCTCGATATATTTGATCTAGCCTAAACAAAGTGGCACGAGAGAATGCGCGTACTACAAAAGAAACAAGAAAAAACTAAGCTATTAGGATAAAAATAATCAAGATCATAATAAAAACAATGGAAAGATCTGCCTGGATATAAGCAACAACAGAGAAAACATTTAGGGTTTATTGTGTGTTGACAGACAGGAAGATAAAGAGAGGCCAAGAGAAAAGGCTTCGGTGCTTGCAGGGATCAAAAATTAAAAAGAAAAGCAATTAAACAAAATTAAAATAATCATATTGAAAATGTCAATATATATATATTATATATATATATAATTATATATATATACACATATATTACATGTGTCTGTGTGTTAATATCTAGATATGCAAGAGCATACACACACATAATGAATGCATATATATATATATATATAATATATATATATATATATATATATATATATATATATATATATATACATATATATATATAATATATATATATATATATATATATATATATATATATATATATATATATATATATAATGTATATATATTCAAATCCTTCTACAGTGGTGCAAATTGAACCTATATCATTACCGCCTGTCCTTTGCAGGGTTCAGCTATGGTTAAAAAGGAGGGGAAATATAACTCAGTATTTGGAACTTAATCTTTAATAATATATAAAAGTAACCAACAGTGCCAAAATGCCTAGGTGAGAAACACTATGAAGCCTCATCATCACAGGTGGGAGAAAGCTTTGTTTCTTTTCTGATGCAGGGTGAATTAGGCCGCCTAACCAATCACTCTGATCAATAAGCATTCACTTGGAACCGTTAATATTTACGTTTACGAAAGTACTCGTATGTACGTGGGATGATATTTTCCTGTATGTTTACAGTGAATTCTTAAATAATTTAATATTTTATACATTAAAGAAATTCTCAAAGGAAATACCGTTTATGATACTGATAACAAGCTAAATGCATATTTGCGCTCACCCACAAATGAATTTAAATGATATATATATATATATATATATATATATATATATATATATATATATATATATATATATATATATATATATATATATATACAGCGTCTGTGTACATACGTGTCTGATACATATGCAAGGGTTTTTGGTTGTGCTATATACCCATATATGCCTGTATAGGCTTGTCCGTCACGTTGCGCGTGTGAAATTATAATATATATATATATATATATATATATATATATATATATATATGCATATATATATGTATATATTTATATATATATGCATATAATCTTTTCCCCAACAGGGACTAGCTCCAGAAATAACACACAGGTCACTGATACATGCATATTTTAACTGCTAAATTACGGATGAACGTCCTGTGCAGTAAAACTTCCAAAACACTAGATGTCTTACGCTCCTACATAGAAGACCCATCGGCAGCACGTAGAATCGGGTACACACACTGTTCCAGTCACCTCAGTTTTACATGCAATCTTGTGGTTCCTAGGCACTACGGGCCCTCCTTTCCAATGCCATTTTACGTCTATCGATCCAACTTTCTCTGGGCCTTCTTCCCCTTCTTCCTCCTAACACTTCTAAACTATACACACTTCACTAACCTATCACTGATCATTCCTTCTTCATGACCAAGCCATTTCAAAACGCCAATTTTTTTTTATCGTTCTTTATGTATCTCCACATTTCTTGAGTAATGAATTGTTGTTCTATGTATAGTATGTACACTGTTAATTTTAAAAATCCCTTCCTGCGTTCACACCTTGGCTTCCATACACAATAAATCTCTTCCCCAACCTTAGCATGCATCCTGCCTTCTTCACTTTCACCAAGCACTCCATCAGTAAGGATATTAAACACATAAAATACCCAATTTTACACCAAACTAGCCCGTTCACTACCTACAAATCAAATTCACGCTTCACGTTCACAGTGAAACTTTTAATCACTCTTAGTAATGAAACTTTTGCACCATACATTTTGAACACTATCCACACAGATTCAGTCAATATCATCGTAAGATTTTTCTAGGTTCATATATGCCACGCAGTTTTTTCCATTTACTTTTACAGTACGCATTAACTGCTTCATAGCAAAACTTGATCCATATACCTTCTGTCTTGCCTAAACTCGCCGTTCCATTTCCCAGTCAGAACCCTGCCACATACCTTTCCTAGTATTCAGTCACAACCTTTACCTTTATACATCTGAACAGTCATCCCTTTCATCCATTCCTTTACCTTTCCCTCCCCAAACACACAACCATGTTTGCAGAGAAATAAAATGCTGAAAAGGTCAATTCCACTATGTATTCTTATCAGCAATATATGCTTACTGACATACATTGCGCCATTCCTCTTTATCTTAAACAATCTTGTTTATTATACGAGTATATCAAGTTCCTTCTGATCCAGTACCCCTTCCATGCTATCTCTCTATGTCTTCCTTTCCTCATTTCTCATGTACTTTCAAATTATGAACTCTTTACACCAACCTACCATCCTCTATTTTTTACTCCATGACCAGGCCATATCGGAATACATTAATCCCTTGTCTTTGTACTTAATTCTCGCCTTTTCTTCATTTCAATTCTTCTTGCACCAAACACACTGCAAAAATGCATCATCTCGACAACTTAACCGTTTATTCTTATCAGCTTCCCCAATTTACTTCAGTAAAGCAGATATTGCCTTATCCACTTACACATTCCAATTCAATTCTCCATCAAAGGTTTCTGTTCTTCATGTATTTTTCTTTGGACCACGCAGTTTCAACATTAGTTCCTTTCTGAACGCATTTCTCCATGACTCTTCAGCCTCATTTCCTACAAAACTACATACATATCAACAATACATACATACATACATACACACACACATATATATATATGTGTACATATATATACACACACACACACAAACAAACAATGTGCACGCGTATGTGAGATATCATATATATATATATATATATATATATATATATATATATATATATATATATATATATATATATATATATATATTTACACAGTGTATACAAGAATATTTCATGTTCCACATGCATATATATATATATATATATATATATATATATATATATTTACACAGTGTATACAAGAATATTTCATGTTCCACATGCATATATATATATATATATATTATATATATATATATATATATATATATATATTATATATATATATATATATACACACACACATATATATATATATAGCACGTATAGCTAATATATCACTTTTGACCGGCAAAAAGCGCCAAGTAGGGTGTCTATACAAGTTTCTTCTTAAAATTTTTTTTCTAGAAGTTTATCAAACATCAATGGGAAAATTCAAAATAGCTTTCAGCATTACAAGACGTGTGGCATGGGACAATACCATCTGTGATTTCTTCGGAATTCATCGCATTGGAATGAAGTGGTGAACATGAGTACATTACTATAAACAGTATTTATGGCGGGGAGGTAATTGTTTCAAAAGTCTTACTGATGAGATGAAAGAAAATTGTTCAAAATCAAACAAACAGTCCTAATTTTTCAACATAAAATTCTTTCAGTTTCTCATGACAAAATAGGAGTTTTCTGATCATTCTGTAATTTCTATTTTCACCTATCCATCGCTAGTTCCCTTTGCACAACTCCCTTTCTGACATTCTGTAATCCCTTTTGATCACCAGGTGAGCAATTTTTCCTTGTCTCTCCATGAAAGGATTGTTGTTTTGACACACATAACTCTCGGATCAAAGCACCTTATTTTAGTGAGGTCATAAGCCTATGTCCTTAGTCAGATAGGTTTTACTGTTCCTCAGCCATCCAGCTTATGGGTCGGGCACTTGCTATTCCTAGCCTCTTCTTCTACCATTACTCTTGCCTACTTTAAATTTGCTAATATAGTTAATGCTATGTTACACAGAGCTTTTACCCTTATTTCTTCTTATATCAATTTTCAAATTGTTCACCTACGTACATGAAAATTGAAAGTAAATCAAAATATCACGGGACCAGATCTCAATTAGATAGTTATTTAAACTTATAGCCTAATCTCCCTATTATTAAAGAAACTGGAGGATGGGCATTTTAATATTAACCGAGAAAAAGACTACATGATAACAAAGTGACGTTAAACTTTGCTAGCACTAGATTCCCTAACGTTTGTATTCTTCATTATATTTTGCAGACACTCCCTAGAAAACTGCCATCATAAATATATCGTCATTTCAACAATTCATGGATTTTCCCATTAATATACTAGTAATGGAAAAAGTATTCCACACGAAATGTTTAGCAAGAAAAAAAATCTGAAAGGAAAATAGGGAAAGATACAGAATTCTACAGTATATATCAGTATGTTTTGCTTTCATGAAGTGTTTGGCGCTACATCAATCACACATGGTAAAGCCCCATAAGACTTATCTCACTACTTAAACAAGCCCTAATTCTTCTAGATATTCTCTGATATCGCCTCGAGTTTTTTCAAAGTATAGTCAATGTCCTGTTTTTTTTTCAAATCACACCATAATTTTATTAATTTTAATTTTTTATAACGCATTAAAGTTGCAAGGCACCGTTATTCTCCTTCACGAATAAAATCATGTAAAATGGCTATGAAACTTTACGTAGAAGTTCAGCGGTAATCTCTATGTTTACCTTGGAAATACAGTGCATGAAACGATGATTAATTAAATCAATTGAAAATAAGAGGGTCTTTATAAAAAATTACTGGCCCCTCACTGCTCGAAGTTTATAAAACTTGCGTCTGACATAACAAAATGACAAGTACAGAAACAGCAGTTGTCCTCAAAGATAATGAAAAAACTAAAGCGAATTTCCATTCGAAATACATAGCTCAGCGAACAATAAAAGGAATATATGGTAAAGGGCTAGAAACAGTCCACACCCCAATTAAAACTACAAACCAACTGCAAACACAGACTGTTCATGTTCTTGATGTCACATCAGACATGTGATACAAACCTCATACGACGCGTCTCATTGTGGACAAGCAATATATATATATATATATATATATATATATATATATATATATATATATATATATATATTATATATTATATATATATAAATATACACACATACTCGCGTGTGTACACAAATTCTGAAAATGGTATTTATCTGAATGGGTGAGAGCAATGCAAATATGTGTCATATATAACAGGCTCACATGACCTGTGAGTCCGTTTTTACCGATTTAATTAGCTTACAAATTAAGTTTCCGAATACAATAAAAATGTTTATCACAAATAACTTTCTCAACAGATACGAAGCACGAAATACAGTGAAAAGACATGATGACATAGATAATAATTTTGATATTTACCAGGACATTGGCAAACTCCGTCACAACTTTTCTTTTACACAAGATATGGGTATATCAGCAAATTAATGGGCATGAGATAATTAAAAAAGAAATACTCGGTTTTATCCAGTAATACCTATTGCCAGGTGAATCACGTGAGGCGGCTACAACAGTTTTGTCTCCTAAAATTGGTCATACAACAACGATCAATGCTAAATGAATCTAACAGGAAATTTTAGATGAAAAAAAAAAAGGATGGAGGTGGGTTGGTGGGTGGGTGGGTGATGGCTGTTGGATACAAAGGAAATCACAATATTTCTGATATGGTCATTTTATGGTGGTGCACTGTTCGATTACTATTAACACTAAAAAGGTGAAACAATTGAGACAGAGTATAGTGGTCATTTGTAGCACACGGCGAAGGTATTTAATGTACGGTACTGAATGACGTGGAGGGGTAGGGGGCATCATCTCACATATATTATGCAGGGACGAATGAAAAGAAAGATAGGGAAGCTGTAAATAAAATCAAAACTACTGGCCGACTACTATCGAAAACACCAAAAGTTGCAAAACCCTCTCGAGACTAGACACAGAAACGGACAAAAATCAGCCTTAGATATTTTAGTTCTACACAAAAAGAGATAAAAAGCCACAAAAAAATCAAAAATAAAATTAAGTAAAAAATAAAAATAATAATAATAATATCTTAGGACATAAGAAATACTTAAATGCTTTTCTCGAACTACTGAATAACCTATGAATGATACATTTTATGTAAAATCTGGAACTTCTAAAGGGCGGCTTAATAGAAACATACCTAAAGAATATAGGAAGAGGAGAAATAATGGATTCATATTTGGTGATTAGTGTCTACATTTCAAATCACAAAGGAAACCTAATTGAAGATGTTTAAGGGGAAATAGACCACAGGTTAAATAATTAAATTATAGAATGTCAGGAATTATAAAAAGTGGACATAAATATAGAGTTGGTGAACAGGAAGCATTATTCTAGACAGATATGACACACATAAATGAGAAAATAGTTGCTTGGTAAAGAGCACTGAGCTTAAAGCTACAAGAAAATTGTTCTTTTGGTGGAATATTCCTAACCAGAAGATGTTAGCTGGCAATACATTGACGTTTTTCCAATGGCAGAAGGATTAAAAAAAGGTGCAGTAAAATTTTCAGCTACCCTTATAAATTTAGCACCCTAATTAAACATGAAAACAAAGCAACCACATTTAAACACTTGAATATGAATTGCCGAGTAGTTGGCGACCCACGGGATCATAGATTTTGTAACTCCTGAAGAGTATAATTATGCAAGTTCTCGGAGGCATACACTTTTGAGGGCCCAGTCTTCTAGAAACATAAACCTCAGTGACTCCAACAGGCTTCGACATTTAGAGCATTTAGGAAAATTATGATACCATAACCCTCATGATCTGGAACGACTTAGTGATGAAATGCCATTTTTAATAATATTTTCATTGCCAGTACGTTCCGCTCCAGTAAAGAGGAACGCTAGATGAATTGTTCTACTACTGATGAAAACGACAGTTAAATCTTTGAACATTCTGAGCACAAAGGTTCATAAATCATAATGGTTACAGCATCCTAACCTCTTCTGAGAAGCTTGGGACCTTTTGAATAAAGTATTCTGGATTCTTGGCCTTCCAATCCTTAGGGTCTTCGACTACCCAAGCTCTTGGGTGCTGTCGTCTTCTAAGTTAGGAATTGAATCCTTAATACATAAGAATGAAAAGGCTACATGGACTCAGTATGAAATAGTTGCATTAGAGAGAGGAGACAATTAAAAAGGTCTACAGTTACCAGTCACGGAAGTGCCTTGATACGAAACATGGTGAAGTACAAGAAATGTTAATATACATTCCGTGGATATTTTAGGAAAAGGGGGAAAAGGAAGTTATTGAATCTGAGATTTATCCCAGTGGAGAAAGAACTTTGGATGCAAAATGTGTGTGGTACTTTGAACTTTGTGGAAAAAGTGAAAAGAAGTATAAAAGTAATAGCTTGTACATAAAGATATTAGAGACTTTAGTTGAAACAAGGCATAAAGCGGTCAGTATATCAAATTCTAGAACAGTTAGCAGCTACTCTCTACTCTAGAGATAATTGAACATTACCAGCAGTTGCATCTTTTTAACAGTTACTTAAGTATTTCATATCTAGAATGTGATAACATGTTTTGCGAGTGCAGGCTAGCTGAGAGAGAGACCTAGATGAAAAGTAAAAAGTTAAAGCATGCTCTTGTGTCTTACTGTCAGTGGATAATGGAAGTAATAACTACCTGTTCTTAAAAATCACTGCAAAATTATATATATATATATATATATATATATATATATATATATATACACATATATATATAGATAGATATAGATATATATATAAAATATATATATATATATATATATATATATATACATACATACATACATATATGCACAGAAATGTTTATTTCTGCAGGAATTGTTTTCTTTTATGCAATTTATATATATAGTATATATGTGTGTGTATGTGTGTATATATATATATATATATATATATATATATATATATATATATATATATATATATATATATATTAAACCGATGGTAAAATATGATTTGTGAAATCTTTCGGTTTCCTTTTTTGACACAGGTTCAAATTGTCCGTGCAAGAAATTTTTCCATTTTTGTAAATCTACTGCAAGTGCTGAGAGAAAATCTAATTAAGTAACAAGAGTCAGTGATACCCACTTATGCGTAAGTAAACACTAAGATAAAGTCCCAAGTGTTTGTGGGGTTAAGCTGTATCATAATAAAAAGAATGGGTAAAAAAAAAAACCATGCAAGCGTCATTTCTATTAGAAACTGAAATTAACAATTGAGTGCTGATTGACATATGTTGTGTGATACAGGTAGTGTACACGAAATTGTTGTCGGTTAGGTCAGTCGTCAAAGATTCGTCTCCAGAAAATGTGAGAGAGAGAGAGAGAGAGAGAGAGAGAGAGAGAGAGAAAATGTGACTAATGGCATAAGAGTAAGACAGGTTGTTTCCTGGCCTGGGTTGGTGGTGGTGGTGGTTAATGTCGTCGTCTACCAATAACGACCCCAGGTTTCGTTTGTTTTGCGATCGAGGGATTAGTACAACTCATCTCTTTATGACATGAAATACTAATAAGCAGTTTACATTACCCCTACAATCATTTTGTTAAATTTCTGAAAATAATAATTGACATACGAATCCTAAAAGCAATTATATAAAAGCAAACAATAATTATATATTAAAGGCAAACAATGTAAATATATATATATATATATATATATATATATATATATATAATATATATATATATATATATATATATATATATATATATATATATATATATATAGAGATATATATAGAGAGAGAGAGAGAGAGAGAGAGAGAGAGAGAGAGAGAGAGAGAGAGAGAGAGAGCATTCATGTATCCTAAACCATACTAAATATAGTTTCAGTAATTTCCAAACATTCACTTTCACCAAGCGTCCCGTGGAGTCCCTTTTTCAATATATAGTGATCGCTATTTCTAGGACTTTCATTAATCACATTATCAGCTATCAAAATTTGACTGGCCTCAAATTTACGATTAATGGAAAGTGAAACCAACTTTCAGGGTGGAAATCAATTTGTTGTTAATGAACTAACAATGCTATTTATCTACTGTTATGTATTGTTCATTACTAAACTCTTATTACTTACATAATATTTTTTCTTATATATTCTCTCTTTTTTAATATAATATTTACTTAAATCAACGACTTACTGCACTTGAGCATGATCTATATGAAAGAAGGTTTCATATCCATAAAATCAATAAACTGCAGACCCGATTAAATATTTGCAATACTTAATACGTTGTTACTTATTATACTGTACAGTTAGTATCCACGTGACAGTTTTTAACTCCAAATTTGAACCAGGGACACCACAAGAGAAAAAAAACGTGAAAAGAACGGGAAAAAAAGTGACAGAAACCACTTTCACTCTAAGAAAAACAAAAGTGCAACTGGCTATTGCCTCTAGGAAATAATTCCTAATAATACTCAAGTGCAAGAGTGAATTACAAGACGTCTCTAAAACTCACTAATTATGGGAACACATTTTTATTTGACGGGTTTGTTGTTCTTTTAGAGACGTAAGAAAGGTAAACAGCATCTGACAAACCCAAAGAATGAGCATAAATCAGTGTGCGCAATGTACAAGATTTGAAATTAATAACTTGCTACATTAAAACACAATCACTAAAAGGAGTAAATTAAATCTTACAAGTACTACGAGAAAAATGAAGGATTATTGATTTAAGCTTAAAAAATTAATAAAATTGTGAGGGAGCTTTCAGCTTCCAAACAGAACAAACAATATGGAGCTGAGCTTGCAGCTTCGGAACGTGTAAAGAATAGCTTATATATCTCAAACATACAGAAAAATGTGGAGTAGCTCTTGTGGTTTCCAATCACATGAGGAAAGGCAACTAAAAACAACTCAGAAATTTATAAAACGTAAGTTAAGAACTAGGTATGGTGTGGTAAAACTTGTACCTTGCGTGGGGGGAAAAAATATAAAGAATAGAGCTTGCAATAAAAAAAAATCAAGAAAAGCTAAATGGGTACACAAATAAAATCACCAATGAAAGGAAGGGAATGTATTATACAAATGAGAGCATAATATCTGATCACAGACACTTAAAATAAGTACCAGAGGAGAATATTTAAAGACAAGCTGCAACGCTTATCGCATCCACATTTGACATAAACAGTGCCGAAGCGGGACCCATTCTTATTTAAGAGATTTGCATTTCTCACTATCCATAATAACAAAAATAAAAGAAAGAAGGCATAGGCCATATAAAAAGAGAAAAAACAACTGAAATTTTAAACGGGTAGTTGTAAGAGCGTTCGCTTGAAAACCTCATTCATACCACATAACATATTTCAATGTGTGTAAAGAGAAAAGATTATTAAAAGCTAAGTCGAAGGAAAATAGTAAAAGAAAATTAGAAAATACAAGATTTAGTTAACACTTATCAGCTAAATGCAAGCAACACATGTTTTAGTTAAGTTAGTATTAGTAAAAAATAATGAAAAACATTTTCTATAATTATTATAACAGATTTCTACAAGAACCAAGAAGAGCTGTTTCCCCAGATCGCAATATGAGATATCACTGATAGTACTGCAATTCTTGACAAATTTTCAAAATATGATATATAAAGAAAATATCGTTTAGGTCAAAAGTGATTTAAATCTATCAGTTCTGGAAATCTCTGAGCAAGAAATAACTAAAAAAAAAGGCAATATTTCTTTTGGACAGAGCACTGGGAAGGGATTCGCTAGGCTAGCATGTGCCATGCAACAGGAAATTTATATAAAAAAAAAAAGGGAGCGGCCAAAAGGAGGCTCTTCTCTCAGAAATTCTTATATATGTATATATATAAGTATATATATACATATATACATGTATATATATATACATATATGTGGTATATGTGAACCGTACGTCATATCTCCATAGCCCACAGTAGTCATGGTGACGACCGCCCACCAGAAGGCATCAGGAATAGACTTGAAGAAGGATTTTTCTGAGCCTGCCTCGGCGAAGTACACAGCACTTGAGAAGAGTACCACACCTGGAATAAGGAACAGACAGACATTGAGGCCTCGCTCCCCAGGGATGAAGGAGAGAGAGAGAGAGAGAGAGAGAGAGAGAGAGAGAGAGAGAGAGAGAGAGAGAGAGAGAGAGAGAGAGAGCCAAAATGAAAAAGCACGGGATGAATCAAGAAATCGAGAAAGGTCGGGAGATTAGTCCTGATTTATTCGAATATACTAAAAAACATGGAGAGTGGGAGGAAACTTAAATGGAGTGGAGAATACGTGAGGAGAAAGAATGAAAGATAATTAAAAGAACGATGGAGAGGGTGTATGAAATGATGGTCGTGATGGATATAAAATAATCAACACGTGAATTTAGTGAAATAATAATAAGGTTAGAAAGCAGAAGTCTAAGTAAAAGCAATATGACATATATCCAGGGAACTTAAAAAGATCAAAAGGGAGGGACAATAATGAATAGTTTAGGAGAAAAATTAGAAAGAAAGACAGTGATAAAAGGAAGAGGAGAATGGGGAATAAGGAAGAAGGCTGAGAGAATGTGACAGAAATGGAAGAAGACGGATATATATATATGTGTATATATAATATATATATATATATATATATATATATATATATATATATATATATATATATATATATATATATATATATACTGTAATTCTATAGCACTATATAGACTAAGTCCACAGAGGAACACACAAAAAGAAATAAATCACGAGACATTTTTGACTCCACTTATGTGATATTTTATCACAATAAAAGTAGCCTAAAAATGACGGATAATTTTTCCTTGTTGCCTTTGTGGGACTTTTTAACGTAACATATATATATATATATATATATATATATATATATATATATATATATATATATGTATATGTATATATATATTGCTACATGAGTATATGAGGAAATACTAAGGAAGGCCATAGAGGAAGCTTGTCCACGACTCCTCTGAGGCCGACACTCCAAAGTATATCTCACACCCATCGGAGAGTCTCCCTGGAGAGAAAAGGCGCTGGGGAAAAGATGGAGAGGAAGAGAATTTGTACAGGTAGTTCTCGTTCTTTCTTTTGAATATATATATATATATATATATATATATTTTTAAATATTGGTGAATTTGGGTAGGTGGGCTGGAGGACAACAGGTTAGACGGGGATAAGTGGGGCAACTAACCCCTCAAGAAACTGACAACTTTCAAAGCATCACGTTCAGGATATTCTGCAAATGATGCTTCTTCCAAAATACGAAATATATCGCGTACATTGGATCTACATTGGTGACACTTCTTGCCGTACATATATATATATAGGGTACACCATTCTCATTGAGAAAAAAATTGTCCTTTACAATTTACGTATTCATTTTACTGACTATACTTTTGGAAATAGCAACATTCGCAGAACAATTTCTCCTTTAGGATTACAAGGTGACGATGTGTCCTTCAGGAGAGGTATGTCCTGTTGCATCATGGCTGGGTACAGCGACAAAAGACAAATCTGACAAAAAGATACCTGAGAGAGACAGAGAGAGATAGAGAGAGAAAGAGAAAGAGAGTGAGAGAGAGAACTGGAACTGCAGCTTCTTCTTGATCACCAACATCCTCATCACCACCGTAATGTCCTTTTCCTTTGATTCATCCATTTACCTCATGTCTCCATAGCCCACAGTGGTCATAGTGACAACGGCCCACCAGAATGCGTCGGGGATACTCTTGAAGCAAGATCTCTCTGAGCCAGCGTCAGCGAAGTACACAGCCGAGGAGAATAACACAACGCCTGCAACAACAACAACAACAACACAATCCCTGGCGTCACCTCAGCCTACCCATCCTTTCATTCTTTTCTTCTCCTTCCTGCCTCCTCATCATCATGTTCCTTTTAAACCACCGCAAAGTCTTCAGCTGCAGCTGGCAACCAAAGCTTAAAATTTTAAATAGCATTACTCTCTACATGTAATTCTTTCCAGAATCACTTGGCCCTTTGGTTCAAATTTCCTTCAAGTTTTTCTTGCTCGTCTTCTTTCCCATTTTTTCATAAGGCTTAGCCAACCCACCACGGAATCCACAGAATTCTTCAACAAAACAAACAATTAAAATAAAAAGAAAATAACGACACCAACACAACGAAAGAAATGATAAGGGCAACACAGCAGCCAGCGACAAGGAAGGATGGACAAGGACGAACAGTAAGGTCCCTTCACGGATGAAAAGGATTAACCGCTGCCTATTCCCTCAAGCCCAAATTAAAAACAGTGGCAGGCGAGAAGAAAAAGGCAGGTACACAGAACCAAAGGAGATACCACACCATTCTCATCTGGGCATTCCAGATAGAAATGCATCTACACTGCATACGACCAATGAGCAAAGAGAAATCGGACACGAAAGAGCCATTTTCATGTCATGTGGTAAATGGGAGAAGAGTTTATAAAGAAAGGTATACCACTGTAGATTTAACACATAAATTCATTCCATCATGCCAAAAATATTCCTGTTTTAAACCGATTCCAGCGTGACTGTCTCTCTGACAGTTACGGACTTGATGGAAATTGCCTTCCAATCAACAGGTGACATCATAATACCTCAGATAGTAACAAGTGACGAGATTTCAACTTCATAATCATTAACAAGAAAATTTAGCAGGGGCATTTCTGCTTTTTTCACCTGTAATAAAAACCTAATCACGTAAAAAGGAAATATCCTCTCTTATCGTTACCATGCAGTTAACACAAAGCACATGCCAGGAAAAAAAGATAAAAGTTTAAATTAGAAGGCAATTATAATCTTAATTTCTCATCTCTCAGCTGTGCTTCATGATACTGACAACTCTACAGAAAGATCATAAAACTATAATACTTAATATTTCACAAATCTTCAGGCAACAGGAATCATAATTCATTTTTATTTTGGTAATAATGCACAAAAAGAAGCCTTTAAATCATGTTGCAGTATTAATTTACCATTGAATTTATAAAAGCTGTGAGCGTAACATGAAGGCGCAGCTGTGAAAATAAACGATGCAAAAACAATGCATTTGATCATCATATCAAATATCTATATTCTCTTCTTTATACTTTGCTGATAACCTGTTTCATCACTATCTGGCACCCAAAAATAATCCAACGAAAAGCTTTTTAACGAAAAAGTAACATTCGTGTTTTCTTTGTGTCACCAAGACTTGACTCTACAGGTGTATTGAAGATTTATTGGAAAATTACTGCAACTATTCTTGCAAACTGAAGGACCCCTGATTTTAACTTAACGCATTATCAAAGTTGTAAGTAAGTCTGGATCTTTTGTGGCTAGTAAATACGCACAATACTGATATTACATAAAAGATCATTGTCCAATATGAGGTTCTTGTCTCTCAGTAGCTAACTAACGTTATATATATATATATATATATATATATATATATATATATATATATATACATATATTATACATATATATACAGTATACTATATATATGTATGTATGTATGTGTGTGTAATTACTGACAGAACCTCATTGAAACTGGATGGTATTTAGCGGAGATATTTATTCAATAAAAGTTACAAGCTTTCCAGGACTAACAGTCCTCATTGTTAAGTATCCGTCGACAGTTACTTGACAATGAATACGGTTAGTCCTGGAAAGCTTGTAACTTTTATTAAATACACATATCACCGCTAAATGCCATCCAGTTTCAATGTGGTCCTATCAGTAATTGCATTAATGCACAGATAATTGTATAAGTGATGAAGTTAATATACATCGATGTGAAAAGCAGCGGTTGCCAGATGTTAAAATCCTTGGCAGCAAACTACTGTACACACGAGCTTTAAAAATGCCTCGGTGTTAGGCGACTGAAACTCCTAACCAAGTTCCACGGGCTGTTTGGCTTTTTTATTTTATTTTTAATGGACGTCGGTTAGATAGAATGCAGGCATGCTTCTGTCTAGATTTTGAAAGACTTTTAGCAATTTAGGCTGTCAAGCCAAGCACTGGAGCACTTCTGGCCATTCAACACCGAAGACAGCGACAGGGGGGAGTTGGAGTGGCTAAAAAGCAAGATAAGAGAGATCCAGAAAAAAATATGAGGATCTAAATGTGGAACCTTGAGAAAACCCCACAGTCGCACTGAAAAGTAACAGTGAGAGATGTTGGACGACAAGACTGAAGAGAGGATGTGGGAATGGAGGTAAACTGAAAGGCTACAACGTAGGTGCAGCTACGGGCCAAAGGGACGCTGCAAACAACCTTTAGTAGTGCCTACAGGGCACCATGTCAGGTTCATAGACAGCACTACCCCCTACAAGGGCTTTTGTTTATAAATAATAAGGCTCACGCAGAAAAAGGAAAGTGAGACATTGGTCGACTCGTGCTACCATATCTTACGGAGTATTAACAGGAGTTTCCTAATTTGTTATCACGTTTGAAACTTGTCGAAAATATCCCAGGTAAGTTCTTTCCGCACTGCAGAATGCCAGTGTATTCGTGAAGTCCTGGCTTTATTTAATATTGGGTCAGATCGTCAAGAAAGACCACGTAGCAAAAAAGGATGTATGGCTTTTAATATTTTTATAATAGATATTTTCTATATACCATATTAATAAATTTGTTAAAGAATAATACAAAATGGCACTTTTAAATATTTACCTAATAATCTTCTGATAACTGAAATAATTTCAGAGTATTTACCGTCTAAACGAAAATTCAAATTCAACCTTACACAGTAGAACTTCAAAGCTGCAACCAGTGTCTTCCTGTATATGGTTCCATAATATCAATATATGAGAGCAATGAGGTTATCACAGAAATATTAATTATCATACAGTAGGAAACTAAATATTCAACATAATACTGGCGCCTGGCAATCTGATGCCTGGCGGGCTAACCACCCATAAAACTCCTGTATAGTTTTCTAACGTTGGCTGCCCTGACGCCAACAATACTCAAAATGCCTGCCGATTACCAAACGCCCTCTACTTCGACCGGTAAAAAAGGTCGCGTCGATTGACACCTCCCTTTGCTATTAAACTGAAACTTCGTGCGCTTTGTTTTGTTACAGCCTGAGATCGGGGGCTGTTTAACAGTGCCGCTTCACCCGCTCGTGCAGAATGACCTTAACACTTGAAAAAGGCTTTCGAATAGGCACTGTTGTGTAGACGTGACACAAAATAACTTGCTATGTTTTGAAAAACTCTTAGATATTCTGACAAGTTATAAGAATGGCAAAAACAAACTAGATTTTTTTTCATACAATTTGAAGGAATGGTGGTAAAATTTCAAAATTTTCCCTGATATTTCTCAGGTATCAAGGACATGAACAAGCAAGTGCATGCGATGCAGTGAAACCTGTGAAAATCTATATGGCTGCAATAGTAAAATTTCCGCTATTTGATAGCAAAACCATAGTCAACCATCTGCAAGTAATGCATTGTACGTTTCATCAAAGATCCTCCATCTAGCAGTTCCATTCCTGGAGACATCCTAATAGCTTGTGCAACTGATAAAAAGAAATGTTTCGAAATTAGTCAGCACAATGTGAATTGCGAGATCTAGAAAATAATTAAATTCATTTAATTTAAAGAATATGAGTTTGCCAAACAAGACATACTTAAAACCGAAAAGCTAGTATCTTGCAGAAATGTTTTAGAAGGTTTCGGGATGACGCTGTTATATGTTAGTGTTTTAAGCTTTCTTCCTTGTTTGGGGTGCTGTTCTCCAGTGTGGTCTTATGGTGCTGGCTCTTATCTCACACTCTTGGACAGAGTTATGCCATCAGTTATGTTTATTTTGCCAACTCTTAATGTTAACTTATAACACATACGTATTGTGAGTTCAAAATGTTTGCTGCATAAAATGTACTACAACGACAAACGTCCTCTGCACTCTTCTTTACCTAACCTAGCGATTTTTTATTGCGTCACTTGGCAGGCTGCTGCTACAAACGGTGTGTTGTTTTCTAGTATCAGGTTTAATACTACTCAGTTTACTGGGAGTTTTATCTTGGCTACAAATAAAATGTGGAATAGTTTGCCCTGTTCAGTTGTGAAATCTTCTGATCTCCCAAATGTGTAAGTGAGGAGCAAATTCATTCCTGCTCTCTGCTGACATCTGAATTCAAGTGTATCGGTTTTATTTTCTATTCTCTCATATTCATTTATTTATCACCTTTTCCTATAGCTTGTCTGCCTCTGCAAGCTGATTTACCTTTACAGCCCTCTTAGGTTTATAGTCTGTTGACTGACTGTAAGGGTTTTCAGTTTAAGATTTAAAGAAAGATACAAAGGATAAATATCTAACTGATATATCACTTCCCAAAAACTAGTAGGGTATAGATTCTTTGTTGCATAAGTTTGTATTTTATTTTGAAGGGAAAATAACCTTAATTTCAAACATGACAAGGGAGGACTCATTTTGATTGTCTTGATATCTTAACAGATGATAGCAAACGTCGTTACAAAAAGCAAAACACATAATTGGAAGACAGACTGATCATTTTATTAAGAAATTTCGAATTTTAAGCACCGTGGTTTCAGAGTAATTTAACTGAAACTACAGAATCTTGGGTTACCTTTAATTTAAAGGGTACGAAACTGAAGAGGACAGTCCAAATGTGACATAAAACAGTTGAAAACTGAAATTAGGTAGGACATAATTTCGTGTGATGAAATTAAATTAGTATTTTTCTTCGCTAAATTAATGGATTTTCCTTTAACAAAGAGCAATGGTGACTGACTTTGCTTTTATATCAGTAGGTCCCAGAAACGATAATGCTGAATACAGATAGTCCATTTGCATGCATCAACATATATGCCTTACATTACAGAAAAAATTCGCATAAAATGTCACTGTGACTAAATAAAATTAAAAATTCCAGGCATTACATAAAACAATAAGTTAAGTTTTAAACGGGGCACGGTTTCCGCAACTAATATTGATAACAATGCAAAGGCCATCTTAAGGCTTCGCTTAGGTGAAACATAGGTTTGTGGAAATACGAATGTGAAAAAGACCGGGGCAGACGACGACAGATTATGGCCTCTCACAACTTACAATTACTTAAAATTATGAAAAAGGAACTCCAGTTTCTCGAATTTTTGCTCTTAAAAGCATTATCTTTCTACTAAGCATGAATTGCTATCAACACGAAACGGGCACAGTTTATAGAATCTTTATACTCTGAAGCAATGTGACTGAATATTAGACTTGAGTACCCATGTTTCTGAGGAAAACAAAATACCTACTGATTCCAATGAAACATGGAACGTTCTCACAAAATGTTGCCATGAAATTTTATGCATTCACCTCAGATAACTGATCCTAAACAATGAGATTTGTCACCGATTCACAGTTTGTCAATTTCTAAGACAATATTTTTTTCAGGACAATCTTTAAATTTTACATAATGTAATTTAATTGAAAATTAGGTATTTCGAAGGTTAGACGCCGATGAATCGGTTACTTATGACCCATTTTTATACCTACTATCCATCTACACATCTTTGAAAACTACAATGGAAAAACGTCAAATGGGAAAAATGATTCTAAAGATATAAAAAGACAATCAGTCAGAAAATGAGAAAAAATATTAGATATGAGAACGACAATAAAGTATTATGAGTTCAAAATAATTCTTGCACAAAACCACCATCTCAGACCAAACGTAATTAAACATTTTGCTTATCCCAATAGATACTACGGGGATAATAACATTCCATATTACAAAAACCCTGAACAATAAACACATTCAGAGATTGGAAAACATGAAAAATATAAATGTAATTTTTTTTATGAAATCATCATGCATCCTGATACATTTAGTTACCATTTTTTCTGATTCATTTACTTTCATCAGCAAGTAATTGAGCACTGAATTAAAAACGCAAAGTAAACAGTTTTTGCGTAATATACAGCTAATCTTCGACAGGTACACGTTGAAGCAATACTGACTTAAAGTCTCAATGGGAATAGCAAAAGGACATGTTTTTCATTCTATCCTCCTATCATAATATGAATTAAAAAATCACATAAATTCGCTACCCTTCATGGTTTTCATTGTTTATAGCCACACCATTACTTTGTTTTAACACATGTAAGTCGGGTTAATTATTACAGACCAAGCTCTATTGCCAGTTACCCTCATTTAGCATTATGCATTTTACCTTATTTCTCTAAACTCCAAGTACTGAATATTCACAAGAGATATTAATTTTGAACGAGCAGACAGAACTAATAATCAGGTAAAGAGATAAAAATCGATAAGTAAAAATTAACGAGATTATGTACTAACTGATACATACATATTTACACATTCACAAAATACAATCACAGACACATTATACATACATTACACACACACACATATCACATATATATATATATATATATATATATATATATATATATATATATATATATATATATATATATATATATATATATATATACATATATACAAACAAACACGTTTATTTACGCACACATGTATGCATACGTATGAATATATATCTACCTATATAACTATATATATATAATTATAACGTATTTCACCGCTGTACACTGATAAAAACTGTTAGCTGGACATTTATAACGTCCACCTACAAATTTTGAGGTTTTTATTGATCAAAGCCAATTCTTGATAATACGCAACTGTTAGAAATTAACAGCTTTATATTTGCAAGGGGAAATGATAAAGGCAAGTAATAAGAAACAAAATAAGATAAACTGAAACTTCGCTGCGAATTTGGTAATGCCATTAAGCAAAATATCTAGTCTTCTTCATCATCGCCTGCAACGTCGTGCAATGTAAAGGGTCTTGTACAGTACAACTACACCACTCATGTCTTTCTTGGACTTTATTTGCCACAAATCTTAACTCATTTCCAGCCTCCCGTCGTAGTTTTCATCCAAGTAGGTCTGGGTCTTCCAATTCTTCTGGTGTCAACAGGAGACCAGCTGACATAAACTCTAACTTCCCTTCATTATTACCTCATCTACATATACATGTTACGTAATTTCCCTTACGGTATCATTTCTCATTCTGCCCTCCCATCTATACCTTCTGAAAGCGTTAATCTCAAATCTCAAATCGACAAAATCTTTAAGATGAAGTTTTATTGTCGCACCATAATTTTATTTTCTGTAAAGCCATACAAAAAGTGCTGCACTCACGTAATTCTGATTTCCAAATTTTATTGAGCGTCCTCCCCCCCAACAACCCCTCAACTAAATTATAACTCAATATAACCTGTGCTTGATATCACTGTTCCACTGTTCAGCCTCACTGATCCTTTCGCTTTCTATTTTTATTTCATCCCATTGTGCATATTTGGATGTGTGTTTTTAGCTTTAATGTCTGTAAATATAGAAAAAAAAGCACACACACAAATAAGCCTTATAAATCATGTGATGTTTTCCTCATTAAAACAGCGTCACCTGCGTAATCTAATACTATCTAGTTGCTATCGTTCCTCCAATCTAAACCTTTTCCATCTCCGACCACTTTTTTTCCAGTATAAAATCCAATACAAGGGCGAAAAACGAAAGTGTCATAACATCCTGTTTCACTCCTCTGTTTAATGCAGATTCACTAGACACGACTACCTCAACATTGTATCACGTTCGTTCATGTATAATTTCAATTATCTTTAAGTGTTTAGCGGGAATACCACAGTGACGAAAGCTCTTCCATAATATTTGTCTGCGGACGCGTCAAATACTTTTTCGTAATCAACAAAGGCCATCTCCAAAGTCTACTGGGGATAAATATATTCAATATTTTATTAGTCAGGTCACCTTTCTTTGGTGCCTATGCTATGACTTCCAATTCCCAATCATCAGGCTTTGTTTCTTCAGTCGTTGTTCTGCAAAAAATAGTCTAGTCAGCGCACAAGGTATCAAATAATTTTCACTCAAATCATATGTGGAGTAATTTCATCATAGCGCGGCGCTTTCCATCTCTCAAGTTACTTTATTAATAATTTCGCTTCAAAATTGGTTTATCATACATTAGTATATTTAGGTCTTCTTCATGTTCTGACAAATAAAAACACACTTCTCAGAGCCGTTATTCATGTCGTTGCAAAAATATTCCGCCTACTGTCATCTTTCCTTTTCTTCTGTTATTATTAACCCACCCCTCCTTTTGACTGGCATTTTTCTCTTCTTTTCACCCATGGATATTTCGTTAAAAATTCTGGGGATAACCTCACTAATGGTAACCCCAGAATACATTGCTCTGGCAACATCATCCACCTATTTTTCTAAGTATTCTTACTTATTTCTTCCTGCCCTTTGTTCAGCTTTACATTGTAGACTGAAATACTCAACAGCGAGTTCTTTATCTCCTTCCTGAAATTTTTCTACATAAACCCTTTGCTTTTGTCTCTTCCTTATAGTATCCCACGTCTCATCTGATACTCAAAATCCTCTCGGTGTTTATGACTTAAATCTTGCAATAAGTAATCTACTGCTCACTGCTCTCCAATCATTCAATGCCTTTTCTCCATTTAACAACATCTGAAGACCACTGAAATTCTCGCCATTGCTGATTTAACTTTCAGATATTTTCAGGGATGTAACCTTCGATATAATTACGCCTTCTTCCTAAGCAACTGCATCACAGGAACAATTACACTGCGCACGAACACTGCATCATTTCTATCATTTACCTCTTTAACCCTTTTTTATGTTCAAAATAAAGAGCCCTACTGGTACAACTCCATCTTAATCGAACAACAGCAAATCATCTTTAGAACAATCGATAAAAGTATAAGTGAGCGAAGAAACTTCTGTTATAACCTTAACACTCTGTTTACTATTTTCTATGTGGATTAAAATTTTGACTATGATAATAAGACACTGCAAGAGGACAAATGTCTTGTGTCTTTGCAACACTCCAAAAGTTTGTTGAATAATGATAACAGAGGAACTAATAGCTGACGTGAGCGCTGAAGGAATATGTAAATCTGAGAACAGTTTTCTGAAGATGCTTCTGGGAATATAAACAAAGGAGCAAAAGCTGGAGATGTGAGTGAAACAGTGGTAAAGTATATTTCAATGAGTATCTGGGATGGGTAAAAATAGTCTCACTGACGGAAAGGATCTTAAGATAGATAAGAGAAATTATGATATATGAGAATGTAAGGATTATAGGACCATATTACTCTGTATGCCTGGAAACTGTGAGGGAAAATAAATGAGACAAACGATTGAAATTTGAAGGAGGGAAGATGGTTCCCGATTCAGACTTTTTTTATGGAGTTCTGAGAGCAGTCTGAGGGGCAAAGAGAAAAATAATCGGAAATTCATAAGAAAATTCTCATAAAGAAGCTTGAGAAAAAAATGAAAGTGATGTAAAATGGATAGCGCTAATGATGCATTTTGTAGATGAAAGCAAAGTTCGTGTAACTACAATTAAGAGGATAGGGATGTTACTACTTTAGTTTATCTTCAAAGTGAAACATGAAGATCGTCGTAACTCTGTTCAAAAGAATGGTGACATGACAGAATAAGAAGGAGGGGGTTGTCCATGGAAAGCTGAATGCCCATGTTTGAAGGTGGAGCTGTGATGACTAAGAATCTGCATTCTGGTGAAAAAGAGTTGTAAATGGTTTATGAAAGGAGAAAGTTGAAAGTCTTTGCTTCACATAAATGTTGGAAAAATATAATACATGTACAGCATTTGGGAGCTGATGTTAATATGATGGTAAAAACTGAAAAGTGACGAATCATGTTGGCGACGATTGCAAGGAATTACTCAATAGCGATGAAACAGGGATTGTCTGGGTTATTAAATGTGCTGAGAAAAGTGTATAAACTGTATGGAGCATGGACGATTGCAGAGGCAAGAGCCGTAAAGCTATTACAAATGGTTAGCACAGATGAAAAGATGGATCTCAATCATAATGTTGTTTGGTCATTTAGGGGACAAGCTGGGACAGGGAAATGTCGTCACATGGAGGTTCACCCATAATTCTGCTATCTTGACTTTTTCTGATGCCTCTCTCTCTTATGGGAGACGGCTTATTGATAAAGAAATACACATTATAATTAATACTAGTATACAAAGCCAGCTGGTCATATACAGAAAAATTATAATAATTTAAATTTCATCGGATAATAGAAAACATACTCTTAATCCAGCAAGCGCCCTGCAAATTGTCTTGATATAAAATTTTCTACTTATAGAGGAAAAATATTAAATTAGGAGCTTAGTAAAATAACTCGCTCAGTATAAAAAGTAAAATGCTAGAATATCAAGTTTTATGAGCTGCAACGTGTCTGGCCTTTCACATTCATCTAAAACTCACTGCTATTTTGACTTATGAGAATACTAATGTTTCTTATACAATCCTTAGCCTACTTGAACCTAGATACCAAACACCTGCAAGGCATTGCTTATGCTACATGCAAACACTCTGTATTCAATGATGCATTAACCGGAAAACTTGACTACACACTTAGGATGATCTGTTTGTGAACAGATACTGGGAATACTAAAGATCCTACTGTGACGTCATAATGCTTCCACTGTCCTTCTCCACTGTCGCAGGATTTCATGATATGAAATTTGAAATTCGTTTAATTCAGTTTGAACAAAGAAGTTCTTGTCAGCCCTTCTAGGAGAAAAAATATTTTGAGTAAAGTATACTAGCTTTGAAAATTCACTGGATAAAAAGAGCGGTATCTTATAATGAAAAAATTTCATTACTCAAGGGCAAGGCTACAAAGAGCTAAGTAAAATAAGATAACAGTTGTTACATAAAAAAAACCGGGAGAAAAATCTAATTTTCATAGTTCACTAAATTCTACAAGTAAAACAAAATGCAATTAAGAAGTACAAAGACTAAAAGTCTATGACCTCTCAATGAGTATGAAACAATTGAAAATGCGATAATGAAGTAACTAATGATGTCATTCTATCATCAGCTCGGCATTCCAACATCGCCAGAACTTAGTATTTTAGAATATTTCTGATATCTAAAGAAAAAATTGCGACATATCTAGCCATAATAAAATGACTATTCACGCACGGAACATTTTGTGAATGCATGCGCAACCCACTGAAGAAATCACTTACACATCAGTGAGGATCGAAATAACTTTAACATTTAAAATAAAATAAAGGGGGAGGGGGGGGACACCCACGCAAAACTACACAAGGCTTAGATAGTAGTAGGATTTCTACACATCAGTAAATCTTCAAACTTTGCCGTTAACATCTAACTTACAGATGTGAAGCAACGTTGTTTGCAATTCGACGAATTCTTTACTATAATCAACTAATAATTTTTACTAGAGATGCAGACACATGAAGGATGTAGAAGTAGGATACTACAATATTCTACCGGTGTTTCATATGGTCCGACTTTGCCATAAATTTGATATATTACGGCGGCTATATCACTGATGCACACTATAAGCGAGGAAGGCTGAAATTATATATAAAATTTTCCGCAAATGCGAGATAGAGTAGAAAAATAGACTGAAAACAAAGTTTACCTCTGAAGACGGAGATTTCTAACCATGAAAGATTAGAGCAAACAAATCTAAGTAAAAGTGTAAAATGAAGTTAAGGAATTAGTAAGACAAAATGCAGTTGCTAGGAATGGTTAAAGCTCTGGTAGTACGTCGGACACAACGTAAACAAACGCTACCGAATTCAATTAAATGACTGATAACAATGTCAGTACCAATATCTGTGACAGAATAAAGCCTCTCGTCTTTCTTCTATCGATGTGATACCGTAAAAGGGAATGGGGTGAGCATAAACATATATAAAAAATGTATCTTATTTTGGCTGAAACGCACGACGGGGAGAGGGGCTCGTGTGTGTGTGTGCGTTTGTACATTATATATATATATATATATATATATATATATATATATATATATATATATATATATATATATATATATATATATATATATATATATATATATACATATATATATATAATAATATATATATATATATATATATATATATATACATATACATATACATATATATATATATACATACACATATTACACATATATATATGTATATCATGCTTTCCCCCTTTTATCGAGGTGGCTCAGCAAGCTTGCCAGAAAAGTTTGGCCTTTTTTTGGCTCTTTTCTTAAGAATGCCGCAAGAAAAGTGCAGATTTATAACTTTCCTCGGACTACAGAGGCTGAAGGGGCCGTCAACCTTATGAATGAGAAACAGACATCGAACAGTGGACGACTTTGTCCCGTGGTAACGCTGTAAAAATAAAATACTGTTTCTGCAAATCCTTAGAGCAACAACATGACGATGACTAAAAATATTTTAAGTGTGACGACTGGACCGAACGAAACGAGTTTTCCGTTGAAAAAACTCTCTTCTCTGAATGATGAATACTGATGCCTATTACGAAACACTTCTATGAAGAGAGACGTGACAGAGAATTCTTGAGACTTTCATTTTCGGTGCAACGGTGGTGTTCTTAGTTTTTGGATTGGTTCCTTTCGTCTTTTGGTGATGAGCAAATAAAAAGCATGAAACACTTGGTACATCTAGACCAGATAAATTAATATGAAAGGAAAACAAGAGAAAACACTGATGTAAAAAGTAATATTAAGGGTATTTTGCACAAAACTCCTTGGGACCTTAACGAGAGCTATATGGAATCAAGGCCTCTCGAATTTCTATTCGGACTATTAGCGAGGCGCTTCAACTTGAGGACCTTTAAAGTACTTACTGAAAATTGCCCAAGTGGCTAATTTCGTTAAAGTCGAACACTGCAAATCCACGCATTTATTGTACTGTACGTCTCTCCCCCCCTCTCTCAACGATAGTGAAGATCTTAACGATATTGAATTTTCACAAAAGTGGTTCAGAGGGAAAAATAAATTCTCCGGTCAGGTTGGGGACTAATTTATGAGATATTTTGATCAGGTTTATGTAAATTAATGCTTTGGTTAAGTTGCCTCACAGATCATTCATAGCACAGTGGCTAAATAATTCTAAAGCTTCTATTTATATATAAATACAAGCATACGTTCATACATACATCCATATACTACGCTATATACATTTATGTACATGTATTTACACACGTGCATATACTTTCATACCATATCATATTAAGAACACTGTTTTTACATCAGAAATAGAATGCAACCATACAATTCCTTCATAAAGTTATTTAATCTTACTTGCGTACTAATCACTATGGTAATTTCCAATAACGCAAAACGAATCTTGAAAGGGAGACTCGTGAAAAATTATAAGTTTAATCCTACAAGCAAACAGTAAACATACCACAATGGTCAGAAACGCGCAAAGGAAAAGTACAATTTTAAACCTACTTTCAGATATTCAGAATGATAACAATTCAGTCTAGTTAAAGATGATGTTGATAAAGACTGAAAACTGTGGCATTCAGTAATATTATAATTTTTATTTGTAGATGGGCATTCGTAACAGATATCTCTTTAATTTTGACAAAATAGGAGTTCTACTGTACACTTCTACATAAAGCTCATCCTTCAATTAGGAAAATAGTGGCCATTTGAAAATTGCCTTCGCCATGCTACCTGATTTACAAATAGGGAGAACAATATTTTATAAAGAAGTCTGCAGTACAATATATAACAGAGTGACTTCACAGATAAAATGATGATACCCACTCTTCATTGAACTAGACGCTCAAGATTTATTAGAAATAATCTAACTCTCATCTTTTAAGTAAATTTATCTCTCCACAATTCTCTACCATCAAGATGGTCTGAGGGTAATTTTGTGATGAAACACTCAAATGACTGATTGAAAGTTTGCAATTCAGCTCGTTCATTCAACAGCACTCTTCGAAAAGTTTCGAGGAATCAAGAGCAAAAAAAAGTTTACATGCACCCGAAGCGGTTTAGCTGCTCTCATTCTAAAGTTAAGAAAACGATCCAAAACAGGAAGAACGAAAAGATGTACGAGATATTTGTGTTCTATACTAAGAGAAATATGAAAAAAACCTAGCAAGATAGTGGAATGGTATCTGGAAAATTACAAGTAAAATATTGCGTCTGCTTCTTTGGCAGTCATACATAAAGCTTCCATACTGGTCTGTATAATTTAAAAAAACATCCCCGCCCACCAAGAGTAATCATGCTCCCACATTGGGCTCTAACTCTGAGAAATAAAAATGAAAATCACATGTTGAAAAACACGGCAACAACCATTATTCATGCGGAAAAAGAAAAAAATAAAGGAACAAAACAAGATTCAAACAATTTAAGGAAATGCTTCTGTAATCGTTTACAATTTAGCCTTTTTTGCTTAAATATAAATAGGAAGAAAGGGACCCTTGCAGAAAATCTTAAAGGAGGATGAAGACATGCAAATGAACAAACGGATAAGCTTCCAAAAAAGCCTTAAAGCCACACATGGGAACCACAAAACACCCTGAAACCACAAGCACCCTGAAATGAAACTGGGTTAAGACAACTGCAAAGAAAAATGTAATGAAATAGATTTCACGAATAATTCCTGTTCTCGGAAGTGAAAAATCTTTATAATATTGACACAATTTGTTGTCTATATAAACAACGCTAATATAGGGGCACTGGTTTGTCTTCCTTTCAAGTCAAGAGCAGAAACACTTTACGCAATACTGTTGATTCTGATGATTCCATAATCAAGGCAAATTACAAATGACAACCGATACGGTAAAATCCAATCTTACTTGTAAACTGAAATATGAAAAAATTATCTTAATGATCTATAAGGAGATGATTCTTTGGTAATAGTATGCTGAACAGGGAAATGACAGTGAAATGAGAATGCTTCCCTTGTAACAGTTCAGTTTACTCTACATAAAATTTGTTTTATTTTGTTAATCTGACAAATATATTTATGTTACGTATTTATGTTAAGATTAAGGGAGATAAGCCATACACTGAATTATTTTTAAAACGCTTCAGATTTGTTTTTCAATTAAATAGAAACAAATTAAGATATATTTCCATAATGTAACACACTATGTAACAGTCTATACACTTTGTCAGTAGATATAGCAATATACACATATACATGTGTATATGTATATACATGTATATATGTACTTATATATATATTCTTGATAACTGCATAGCACTGTAACCACGAAAGACACCAAGAAGAAGGACGATCACATGTTGTACTTACCGATGAACAGGAAGAATATGAGCAAGCCGAGTTCTCTCATAGAGGCCTTGAGCGTTCTACCCAGGATCTGAAGACCTTTGGAGTGGCGAGACAATTTGAATATTCTGAAAACTCTCACCAGTCGAATGACTCTTAAAATGGCTAAGGACATGGCTTGCTTGGACCCCTTTTCGTGCGGAGAGAGAGTTTCGGCGGGGATGACCATGGGCGCATTATCCTCTTCGGCCACCACCGTTGCCAAGGTGATAAAATAAGGAATGATAGCCACTATGTCGATAATGTTCATGACATCCTTCATAAAGGCTCCTTTCAGTGGCGATGCGAAAAATCTCACTAAAAGCTCGAACGAAAACCAAACGATACAAATGGTTTCTATGAGGAAGAAGGGGTCGGTCACTTCGGGGACTTCGTCCTCTTCCACCACGGTCCCATTGGTCGTGGTATTGAACACCTTGTAATGCTTGAATTCCGGTAAGGTCTCAAGGCAAAAGATCACAATGGATAAGAGGATAACAATCACTGAAATAATGGCAACCACTCGGGCGTTCTGCGAGCTCTCCGGGTACTCGAACAGGAGCCACACTTTCCGTTGGAATTCGTTCTCCGGAAGCGGTCGTTCCTCTTCTTTGATGAAGCCCTCATCCTCCCTGAGGTGGGGTCAAGGCCAGGTCAAACACACCCAGCACGAGGGTAAGGTCCCGGTGCCCAATGACACCAGGCAGAGACCGTCACGCGAGATCCCAAGGAAGAGGCCAGCAACCGATGCACCGTGGAGCCATCATTGCGGGAAGGGAGAGAAAAACAAAATCTTAGCAATAATGATAAGAAGAATTTTCTAAATATTCTAATAAGTCTAAGTTATCATTTACTTCTCAAAGCTTAAGTTTCTCAGCTAAGAAATGAATGTGGTCATGTAAGAATCTGAAATTAGTACACCTGCAATAATAATGATTATCATGGTCAAAACAAATACAACAGAAATCCGTGCTTACGGCATATAAAATATTAATTATGTTAATTACATGTAAAATTTTTTTTCAATGAATTGTGAATCATGGAAAAATTCTGTACGGTAACTAACGATAATGGTTAATGATTCTGGATAAGGTCGCCACAACGACTTTTGAAAGCCAGTATTTGTATTTAAGAGAGAGAGAGAGAGAGAGAGAGAGAGAGAGAGAGAGAGAGAGAGAGAGAGAGAGAGAGTTTCTGACATGGAGCGATGTCAAGAATATCTGTAACTTGTATTGGATGGTGGAATGGGAGATAAAGAAAGTAAGGAATGTTACCCAAAACATGACATTGTGATGTAATAATAATCGTATTATCAATGATTTCACAAACAAACTGTCATCCTCTAAAAATATTTTGTGATCATGGCAAAATGAAAGTCAAGAGGAATCAACTGAACGCTGTTTAATCCAAAGTTAAATTTGTCGTCTCTGTTTCCTTTCGCAAGATTTTTTTTCCCCCGGAAGTTTCAAAAGGAAAGGTAATCAAGCTCTTGATCACTTTACTAATATCATCATTCAAGATAATGGAATTCAATCAAGGTAATTAAGACGCTCAGAATTCACACAAATATAAGTGAGAGAGAGAGAGAGAGAGAGAGAGAGAGAGAGAGAGAGAGAGAGAGGTCCTGAATTTTAATGAGTGATATAAAAGCTTCCTTTATTGTCACCTCGAAAGGAGAGAGGTACAGAAAAGAGAATGAAGATTGTCAGGCGACTTTGGAAGGGATACCTTTCTCTCTTTCATATTTATGAAGCTTTTCTTAATACAGCTCAGATGGAAAGAAACAAAGGTATCTGAAATTTCAACAAAAGAACTTTCGGTTTTAAAGTCCTGTGTTACAAGCTCAAGAAGTGGCTCAATCATAACTAATTTATGCTTAAATACATTTCATTCTTCTTTGGACAGAGAGCTTCAATGCAACGTAATACGTTTAAGAAACGTGATTATACTTTTATTTGTTTTCTTCACTACGCTATTCACATCCGCCAGATACTACGAAATTACCTTGTATTGAAGTGTGTTTTATCAATCTTGAGCAACTGCCAATTTTCGGCTCAATGATAAAATACCTTTTTTCCTCTTACACACACACACACACAGAGAGAGAGAGAGAGAGAGAGAGAGAGAGAGAGAGAGAGAGAGAGAGAGAGAGAGAGAGTGAGTTTTCTTGCAATGTAAAGTTTAACATTGTTTTCATGTTTGACTCAGGGACGCGGCTCTTCGAAAGTGTGAACGAGTTGCCAGTTTTCCTAACGGGCAGAACCTTGAAAACACTTCCAAAAATTGGTCCAAGAGCAGCGACAGAAAGTTCATGGGGTTCTTAAGCGTAAACAATGAAACAATAAGCAAGCCAGGAAAAATCTCTCCATGGAGAGTTGCAAAATGAATTCATGATAATAAGGAAAATCTTGAGAGATAAGGAAAGTGTGGGTATCTTTTGCAACTTGTCATTATCATTCGAAAAAGTCTCTTGCGACGAAAAAGAGAGAGAGAGAGAGAGAGAGAGAGAGAGAGAGAGAGAGAGAGAGAGAGAGACCACGGTTTCCAAGAAAAGGACGAAAACTCCTAGAAAGGTAAGGAATGGGAAGATTTTAATTTCTCTCTCTCTTTCTCTCTCAACACACAAAAAGACCAAGAATGCCTGAACCTCGACGATTACTGAAAACAAGGAGAGAATTAACAAATGCTGTAGCAAACACACACACACACACACACACACACACACACACACACACATATATATATATATATATATATACACACACACACACTTACATACACATGGGAGAGAAACTGCTGCTATCCTTAAAAATCACATTCAAAGTTACTATATGCTTGATAATTAATTCTGTTGCTATACCAAGCCACATATTTTGAAAAAATCTTATTAAGGTTTCCGGTGAGGAGGCACAACCAATGAACGAGGCAGTTTTAAATAAAAGATTTTTCCCCCCTAAATTATGATGAATGAGTTTTGACTAAAATCAACCTTTACATTTCGTTCTCTGTTAATTCCTGAATGGTTCGGGCTGCATGTCTTAGCTGACAACTGAGATCTATTCGCAGTTTCCTTCAGTTTCCCCGAATACTGAGCGCGTTGCATTCTCTCTTCTGCTAGCTTTTATACCGCGTTTGATGACTTGATTACATGTTTCTTGGCTATATTCCCCCCACTTAGTCGATATAAAACTTTTGAAAGGCAGCAACAGTATGTTCATGTAATTATTTTGTAAATTATATTATTCAACCTAGCATCAAGGTCTCTGTAAAAGTTTTAGGTATGCGATGGGGTTGGGGGAACGGTTTGGAAATCCTTTAGTGAATAGATAGGTCAGTACTACTTTTCTGAGCGGGAGATCCCAACAAGGGTCTAATTACTTTCTGTTATAAGAGTGTTTTCTTCTTTTTTTCATTTTTATAAGCATTCAGAGTCAACAGCTAACAAACAACTATTTAAGGACGAAAACCCTATGCTGAGTATTTATAGATACCATTCTAGGAAATGAACCAAGGAAAAGAAAATAAGTGAATCACACTTTTAGAACATGTTACAGAACACATTAAGGGAGGTGTTCCATGAATAAGCTGCAACACGTAAAAATGCACTAATAATTAAAAATTCAATTACATATTTGTTATCAAAAGTTAGGCTTTCTTAAAAACCCTTCCGTAATTTGACCTCAATGTTTGAACACGAAGGATAATTAAGGAGATCTCTTAAAAAGTGCTCTACAGTTCAGGAACAGGCGGTCTATGTTATGTGTTCAAGTGATAGGACGGTGTGGAGGGAATTAACAGACAGTATCTTCTGGACAGGGAAAATCAGTCTTTTCTACTTCTTATCTACACTTAGAAACTGGCAGATGTATGCCTGTACTATGGATTCTAAATGGAAAGGAGGCAGTGGGAAAAATTGTTTTATATAAAAATTATATAGCCATCCCATCTGTTTGGGTTATCTAAGATTTTTTTACGTCTGTCGACCTAAAACAAATTTGGCAAGAGGTGGCTCGGGATTACAGTATCTGGAAGAGAAAGTCAACCATAAACTCAATATTCAAAAGGCCCAGTAACGTAGCTTTGCTTTTGTTCCTGGGCGTAGTTAACGGTTTCTCATCCATGGATAAGGTACTTCTCAAAGTTTAATTTTTCCTTTATTAGTATTGTTTCTCTTGGTAAATCTGTCAAATTACTTTCTCCACTGCTGCTTGGGGCAAAGTCTAGGTACATTACACCACCACATGATGAAATTTTTTTTTATTTTTATCTTGGAAGGACGTAACTAAATTTGTGATACGGCCTTACTGAATAATTCGATAACATGAGGGTTACCATTAGTTTCCAGCTTGCTTACAATAGCACAACTACTTTCTAATATTGACCACCTGGCAGGAGACTTTCACCAGTGTTTACATGTGCGGTGGCGGGGTTGGGATGATTTTTAGGAATTTATATTGCTAAAGTATAATGCTAAAAGTGTCATTAGTGATAGAAACATCATCAGAATCCGATCCAGTACATGACCAGAAAAATGAGCAGGTTCCCCTCTAAGCTGGCAACAATCATTAGATAGACGGAATACATGAGCATAACTAACACGCTGAGCATAACTAACACGCTGAGAGTAACAATAAGGTTTTACCAGGAATAAACCTTATGAGAATGACAAAATAATTAAACAATACTTCAATCACAATATAACAAAATGAAACAGTCAGCCATTAGCATATATCCCATTGGATATACATGAATCACAAATAATGCGATCGATTATGAGAGAAACAGGAAGAAAAATGCAGAAAAAATTGAACAGGAACTTTTGTGCAATAACGACAATACTCTGAGATCGAAAGATTTATAGAGAAGGTAAATCAGTAAAAAGAATCGATATATCACAGGCAGATAGGAGCGACCGACTGATTACTAAAGAGATGTAACAACACAAGTAGGACAAACCCAAACGACGAGAAAGGGGGCTGTAATTGCACAACAAAGAGATAAAGAATTAGGAAAATGGGGCGGGAAAGAATTTCACGAAAATGTTTCGTACCGACGCCCAAAGCGAAGATGATCGTACCGACGCCCAAAGCGAAGATGAAAGTCGTCGTTACAATAAAATGGCTCAAAAAGAAGATAAGAAGATAGTGAAGAGAATGAGAAAGGACAGTAGTTATGCCAGCGAGGAGTGGGGTGGGGTTGCTGTACAGATAAGGAGGGCCATTACCTTTTAAAAGGAAACAAAAGGAAAAATGACAAAAAATGACTAACAACAACATGAAAACCAGCTAAATGGTTGTAGGATATCAGGTAGAGAGGGGGAGCCTTCAGAGATGGAAAACTTCCTTTGGGCAGCTAAAATGACAACGGAAATTAAAAAATTAGTACCTAAATAAATGAAATTAGTTATGAATTCATAAACTTTTAGCATGGGTACATGTATAATATATATAGTATATATTATATATATATATATATATATATATATATATATATATATATATATATATATATATATATATACACACATATTATTATTACATATATCCACGGGTGATAATGCAAGTCAGAAAGGAATAACAGCCTGGTACTGTGGCAGTACTACTCAGTCATGGCTGTCCAAGGTTTGAGGAAGTGCCGACAGCTAAGGACTCGCATGTACCAAGTTCCTAGGTACAGGAGTCGCATACCTATTCGATGGAAAAATGTTCTTTACAAAGAGGAGGCACCCATAATAACAGCACTATTCCCTCTGGATGTACTGGATCTTCAGCAAGGTATATGTGAAGTCACTGAGGATAAGTCGGTATGCATCACTTAATAATTTTATAAACTGGCTGTTAATCAGCTCAGTGGTCTGGTAAAACTAAGCTATACTTACTTTATAAACTGGCAAAGGGAGGTTTTGGAGACGGTCAAACACTAAATGGTATGAACCACTTTCATATTCCTACTGAAAATGGTGTACCCTGCCTGCACCTATTGTCTCTTTCATAGTTTGACTCTACTTATGTTAACTGGTTAAATCATCACATTTGAGTCATACACTGCTACTACTAGGCTTACCAGCATGATACCAAAATCTCCCTCTGTCTCTCATCCTAATGAGTAGATATTTTTTCTCAATCTTTTAAAATACAGTTATTTTGTTTCCTGTTATGTAACAGTTTCGGCAAGTTATTTACTTCGATGTCCCTTCGACAAACAACCCGCAATTTAATTTACCGGTAATTCGTAAACATTGATAAGGCTCCTTTTGTTCTTCCAAAGTATCTCGACCATCACTTGGTCTTAACTGGATGGAGAAGGTTCAAAAGGTGCCCATGACTGAAATTTGTATGTGCATAAGAAGACCGAATGAGAATGAACAAGGATGCAGAAGAGGCAAGAGCTGCCTTATGGCAGCGTGGAATGGAAAGCTTGTAAGCGGTTGAGTGATTCAGAGAGAAGTTTCCAGAAGGAGTAGAGGAGTTTACATGCAGTCCTACCGTAACCAAAAATCAAAATAGAGAGCCATTTTCTGAAATACAGACCGAGTAGAAGAGAGGGAAAAAAATAAGAGCCCTTGAAATGATTACGTGGATAATGTGAGCAAGTTTCAGGCGGAGAAAGAAACAGCTCTGCACAGAAGTGAATGCAAAGAAGTGTGATGAGTAATAAATGTTGCACTAAAATGTTCAACAAATTTTATTCTCCTAAAAAGAAAGGGGACTGAAGAATAGATGACAAATGATTTTTATAAATTCCAGATCACAGCCAAACATTATTGATTCATGATGACGAAAAACAGCTACAGTTATCCGTCCGAAAATCTGATTTATCAAAAATTCAAAGATGATCAAAATTTTAAGAGGGAAGTCAGTGAAAATGAAATTTCGAGTGAAATACAAAGCAACGAGAGAAACAAAGGAAAATATTAAAAAATATGGCTTAACATACGAACTTTTTTTTTGTTAAAATGATGTGTAATGTGATAAACATGAGAAGAAAACATCGTCTGAACACGATTCATTGATTCATACTAAAATCATAGGCAGTTCGGTTGCTCTGCAAATTTGTAATATCAACATTGCCAATGCCTTTCTGTGCAACCGCTAGCACGAAAGTCTTTAAAGAAGATCATATGAAATGGAGTTGGGCTATGAAGTTAAATCCAATGACGCGGACTTTTTCCTTTCACGTGGGCGATAATTCCTTCCATATCTTGCCAATATTATTTCTTAGTACTTTACCTGTTATATAAATATCACTTATTACTTGTATCATAGTGTTTATTTTATTGACATAACATGAGAAACATGATAGGGCTTGGATATGAAATACATTCTGAAGCTGGAACTTCATTCGATAATGCTAAAAGAAAAATATGAAGGTATCCGATTTAAGGAAGCAACTTCAGAGGAAGGAAAGGAAGGAGTGAGTGAGGGAGGGAAGGGCAAGCAGAGAGGAACGTATTGATTCTTACTAAGATTTGTCCTTTGTAGCTGCACTGGAAGGAAAAATCAAGCGGCCTCATATGAGGTCACCATTAATAAAGCTATTTATACACACTACAGTTTTGTGTCACTATTATAGCCTGGACACACTAAGACAGCATGGCGGATGTGTAACACTCGGAGAGTGGTTCAATTGCCGTACTTTCCTACAGGATACTTTTTTTTTTGTCTTTAAAAGGTCCACTCGCTTCTTTTCTTTTTTGAAGGACCACTGCCTCATTATCATTAAAGCAATAATTAAACGTAACTTTTTAATTTTAGATTGTTCCCGGGTGAGCATTAATATCTTGGTTTCGTTTATTATATATTATCTTCTCTTTGTTATAGGGCAGTTCTTAGTGTTACTGTTACTACCGTTCACCATATTCCATATGGAACTGATTGTTTATTTTGAAGTCTATTCTTTCTTCTTTCCCAATTCAAAATTTCTATCATTTTCGACCCTGACTGATCTAGTAAGAATGACCTTGCTCTGATTTCCAAGGTCGCAAACCTATTCTATCAGGTATTTTTTTATTTGTAACAATGTGAACAATTTTACTATATAAATGATGGAGAGCCTCATAATCTAAAAATGAAATAACCTAAGCTCTGAAAGAAACTGGTTATTTTGTGAAAATTATTGATAAAAAAACATAATTTTCAACTTCCAAAACTCAAAAGTCATGGGATTCGGATACAATGGTAACATAGAAATTCTGACCACATTAGTTTTTAATGAGTTCAGCCCGTCGGCGCTCAGTTATAAGATTTTCTTTATGGTTTTGGAATTATCGTTCCTACTAATTATCAATATCAACATATAAAATTTCGTTTGAATATTGAAGAAGATAAACCTTGAGAGCTACATCTATATATATATAATATATATATATATATATATATATATATATATATATATATATACACATATATTATATATATACACATATATACATACACATATATATATGTGTTATATATATATGCAAGTAAGTGTGAGTGGAAATATGCAATCGCATATATGTGACGTCATGTATAATAATACGTACAAGTAATTCGCAGTTTCTCCAATGGCCTTCTCAAACAAAAATACTTTCTTTTCTATTCATTGGTTAGGCATAAAGTTTTCCATTATAATTAGAACAATGATTTTCTAATCATTTGTTGATCAAATTTTATTTTGCATGCATATTTTTGAAACAGCACACAACGACGTGATCTGGCGAGTTACATTCAAGCAAACAGCAGCGAGCTGCTGATTTCATTTTCGTGGGAGTTTAAAATATGCGTACGGATTCTGCAGTCTTAGACTCAATTAGAAGGCAGTGTGCCAACATCTTGTCCTCCGTTATTTGCTTTATGGTACACTTTAATTTAGATGTCCCTTTCCTGTGAAGGTTTTCAACATTCGGTGTATGATGCTCCTTGTGGAGCTTTCTTGGTTAGTGAAGAAAAATTGACCGAGCCTGCATTGTGTCTGTAGTGGTTTCTTTTTCAAGGTTTCCACATTCCTAACATCCCGATCAGAGTGCTTGCCTCTCTGGCAAGTTTATCCGCATAGACCAAGGCCTCACTAATCCAAGGACAAGTTCTTGCGCTCAGGTACCAGGGCTAAAGGTTTAAATAACTTTAATTCTGTTGCCCACCTAGCAAAACCATGGACTTTTTCTGCACATGAAATACACTTCGTATTTTCTCTCTCCATTTCCGACAAATACCATACACACGCCTCTACGGCAATTCTACACAAACTGGTTGACTGCTTTACAATGTATTACATTATTTTTGTAAAACTGCTTCCTTCACTATCAACTGATATAAAATTTTGAAGTGTTAAGGAAAAATCCATCCATAGCCACGCCCAGGTATAAATCCAGGTTACCATAAACTAGTTTCGGAGATTCTCTATTGAAAATGATAAATGGATAAAAGGTAAAAGCCATTTTTTCCCCTCTACGCTGAAGGATTGGTATATAATGGCCCATTGCCAGATTAACGCAATTTCATGTATGTCCTGCAAATACGCGACTCAGGCTTGTGGCCATTTAGTAAGAAAAAGATTACGGAATATGGATAACGAGAATAAGATCCCTCTTTAATCAATATTTTAAAATCAGTGGACTGCAAACCATGTCCACTGCAATGACATAAAGTCTTTGCCGAATAAAAGAAGCAATTGACCTCCTATGTATGATTGTCATCGTAAATGTTATTTAGGGGAAATTCTAGGCCTTAATTGTTACATTCTCTTTTTATTAATGGTGTCAAGGTTTCTTTAAAAAAATCTTTTCTTCACTTGAATGCGCTGAAGGACATTCAGGTCGAAGTGAAGTTAGTTATCTAATTCTGAAGAACGTTACCTTGATGACAATTCTTTGTACAACTCATGATTTTGAATAATGAAGTTTATATGAATGTAGCTGAAACGACATGAAATTAATATGCATGAAAAAAACTTTTGCTCTAATAGGTAACAATATTGGACCACTCTTGGTCTATCGGTTCCTCATTCTTTATAGTAAGGAAAATGGGAATTTCTATTTCCCAGGAAATCTTATGGAGTTACCGTCCTTAACTGTTATGCGTCTATAAGATTTCATATCCTACGACTTGAGTAGGAAGTGGTAGGATGGGGCGACATGGGCCTCTCTCTCTCTCGTCTTTTCCTCCCCTCTAAGTTTGCTCCGTCAGCTTCCTCAGTCCAGCCATTACTGTTACAAGCACAGTGGACCATTCGACAGGCAATGCGCATGCGCATTCGTGCTCTCTCCATTCTTGACCCCTCTCAGGGGAAAGGCTGCAACGAGGATCGAACGTTCGATTTCTGTGATAAGTCTCTCCTCCTCTCCCTCGTACACACAAACACACAGACAAGCACTCAAAAGCACATTAAAAAAAAAAAAGTTTCATTTTCAACATAGTGCTGCAGGATTATAATATGATGGATGCTCAACGAATTTAATCAGTTCAGCTTAAGATTTTCCTGCTGCAAAGGAGTTTTGGTAAAATACAGACTTAAGCTAGTATTCTCTTGAAGTTTAATTGAAAATCCCTTGAGGACGATGGTGACTTGAAACGTGTTGAATACTTGCCATTTTTAGGTCTTTATCTCTATGTGCACATGAAAACCAATAATGGTATGAAGTTACGTCAGTAAAATGCAAGTTAATACAGTAATCACACAGAAACATCTTCACTTTAAACTTGCTTTTAGGAGGACTAGAAATTAGGACATGATACTAAATTAATAGAAAGGCTCTCTTGGTGTATAAGCACTATTATTCTTGGCCAGTAATTACCAACATGGGTTGTCTGTTAACTATAAAAAACGAAACTTAAGAATAATTCCCTGATGATAACCTTTAAAATCATAACAATGAGAAGGAAAGCAATACATGGAGGAAAATGAACGAATAACCCTTGTGCTTAGGGCTAATGGGTAATCGACAGCATAGGAGAGGCGGAAGATAAATGAATGCATGAATTATGAAATTTAAGCCATATAGCCAATCACTGGGAATCTTTCAGTCATTCAGCGCTCAAGGCAGTGAACAGAGGGAGTTGGAGTGGTTTGACAGCAAGATTAAGAGATCCAGAAAATGAGATGAAATAGAGCGCAAGGTTCTTAAGGCGGAAATCGGAGAAAATCCCAAAGTTGCATTAGGAAGTGACAGTTAAAAGACGTTACACCAAGAAAGAAGAAAGGAAGCAGGAATGGAGGTAAAGTAAAAGGCGGAAAGTGGGTGCAGTAAGGGGCCGAATGGACGTAATAAACCCCCTTCAATAATGCCTACAGGAGAAGGGAGATGGGAATGACAGGAGGAGGGAAACCGGAGTCTGAGTGAGGCTTGAGCAAGCACACGAGTCTCCTCTACTCTAACCTCGTCCATCTGATCACTCGTTAACATAATTTTCGTTCCATTCGTCAACGATGCAATATGAGATTTAACTATCTGAGGAAAATGATTACGTAACATTTCTGGCAAAAAATAAAAATATGAGAAAGACATTGTAGGAAAGGGCACAATGAAATGGACTCTTTCCTACATAAATGGAGTAAGGAAGGTGTAATGCGGGCTAAAAAGGCATAAAGATAATTCACTTAAATGTAAAGAAAACAAGGTAAAAGAGAAATTCTTGAACGAAGATCTGATTCTGCAGAGGTTCCATTCTTGACACAGTAAAAAGGCTAGAAATTACAACAACTTTGGGGTGACACCATTATTATAGCTGCCACTGCCTCAAATTGCTTCTCAAGACAAATAACTACCAGAGAGAGAGAGAGAGAGAGAGAGAGAGAGAGAGAGAGAGAGAGAGAGAGAGAGAGAGAGAGAGAGAGGGTCAATGTGTGTGTCTGTATTTCGTTATGTAACAAACAGACAATCATAGACAGGAATTGTGATGATGACTAACCGTAAAGACTTTTACTCATACACCTTTAAATGGCACCAACCTAATGCAGAAACACTCTCAGTCAACAAATTCTTCACTTAGATCTGAAGGCAGCTCAGAGGATGAGAGAGAGAGAGAGAGAGAGAGAGAGAGAGAGAGAGAGAGAGAGAGAGAGAGAGAGAGAGAGAGTCCAAGATCCTAAACTATATAGAATTAATTTGTGAGTAGTGTTTCTTTATTTCTCGTTTCATTAGTAGACATCGAAAGCTTTAAGAGACTCTTTGAAAATTAAAGTAAAAAATCTAGAATCCTACTGGATCGGCGGCACCATACTAAAATATGAAATGAAATATGAAAAGTTATATTTTTTAGCCCTGATAGTTATCAGTAGAGAAACAAGAAAGTCCCCATGGAGTATAAGAACACCAGTTATAGCGTCCAACTACCTCAGCACTAACACAGACATGACTATCGTCCCTGCCCTTCGTCATTCAAGAGAGACCTGAAGAGGATGATGAACTGGGATGCGAAAGAGCAGATTACCTGAATTTGTTGATGGCGACATCTCCGAGCTCGTAGAACTTGATCTCCTCGGCGAAGACGTCGAGAGGCACATTGACGGGTCTTCTAAGCCTTCCACCGCTTTGATAGTAGTATAGGATGGCGTCGAAACTTGGCCGGTTGCGGTCGAAGAAATATTCATTTCGAAGGGGGTCGAAGTATCGGATCCTTCGCGCCGGATCTCCTAAAAGGGTATCCGGGAATTGGTTTAGGGTTCGTAGTTGAGTCTCGAACCGGAGGCCGCTCACCTGTGGGCAAACAAATTTCATTTAATACATCGATAATGGACTGGTAAGCATAAGAGATAAAGAGAACATGCTTTCATGACCGAAATCAATTTTATGTATTCTCTAGCAAGCACAGATCACTGAAGCAGTTTTGAGCAGTTAACTCTACAATACCTTTGCATCCAAAGAAAAGTATTATTATTATTATTATCTATAATGCACATATACCCTCATAGGATCCACAAAAGGATCTTTTACCTGACTTACAAAGAAAAGAATGTCTATACGAGAAAAAAAAAAAAGGCTGCTCACAGAACAATACAAAATCTGATGCAATTACTGTACACTATAAACATGTAGATATCAAAACGTCAGCTAAGTCTAAATAATTGCTGTGAATAGATATAAACAAAAATATATGAAAACTGAGTGTACCCTCAAAAAAGGAGACTCAAAATCCAAGATTGCGGAAAATAGTGGTACAAAGGATATGGAACAACCCAAGGTTCCTGAAAGCTGCTTAATGACATGGAATCTAGTGTGACCCAACTGCTGCAAATAGGTACAAGGAAACATCCTCCACCGGCACAAAGCACAATCGAAAGGAACGTGATTGTTAGTGTTCGTCGCTCCCCTGCCAATTGGCTAATAAACTTCTCCGGACCTACCACCTTCCGTAATTAGAAAAATATTACCCCAAATCTACCTTCAATCCGATATTTAAATAAAAATATTACACCAGCCAGACAACAATAACATTTTATAAGCACATACTCATTCTGTTCAACAGGATAAATAGGAAAGATGCTAACTACCATTAGAACCAATATGCTCTCTTGAAGAATGAGACTTTCTGTTTACCCTGGCTGGTGACCTTACCCATGGCCACAACACTAACAAACAACTTTATCACAACGTAATCAATGTAACGAAGAATTTTATAACCGTGGTTATGTTACATCCTACTCCCATGTCTTGATGAAGAATTTGATGCCATGAAATTACAGAACTTGAACTCATCGACCTTGAGACTTTTAAGAAGTCACACATAAGGCTGAAGTGTGTCTTCCTGATTTGTTCACTGCTATTATATTTTCTGGACGTCTTTCAGATTAGTTATTGCTCTGACGTAGTGTTTATGGCATACTTTACTGAATTAACAGATGTTTAAACCTTTCAGATATCAACGTATGGTTACAATCCCACCGCATATTCGTAACACCCGGTACGAAACAGATTTGAACCTGATATGCATCTACAGTAGTTTCCATTTCTTCGCAATTATCTAAGGAATACATTTTATTAAGGGTCAGTGTCTAATTGAGCTATTCAAGAGCAAGTAATTTTTCGTTTGCATTCAATTTTCTTTCATAAAGGCGGAATCTAAAATTTTTCCTTAACTATAAGATCCCTGTTTTCAAATCAATAATCAGTGTTTCAATCTTTCAATGTATTAGATGTTATTAGAAGTATTTAATTGCTGAATGTATCGACTGCTGGTATTAATGGTGCAACATATGCAATGTAATTGTTTTCAGCATATTTGTATGAAGGTGCATCTAATTCTAATATAAATGAGGTAATTTCATATTTCAGCTACCATAATGGATACGGAGTACTAGAGAGAGAGAGAGAGAGAGAGAGAGAGAGAGAGAGAGAGAGAGAGAGAGAGAGAGAAAGCACTGGCTACAAGTTTGAAAGCTCCACTTTTTCCTCTCAATGAAATTCTAAAATAAGACTACTGAATTTGGCAGCTGGAGATAGTTAAAATTGTTCTAAAATAAAAATTATGAATTTTTTTTATTGATCAACAAATTAAATAAGAAGGGAAATATATCTAACAGGCATATGACTGAATAGCCTCAAATTATCACCAACAACTTCCCCTCACCCCTTCACAAATGCAAGACAAACATAAAATAAAAAGCGTTAAGAACTGGGAAGAGATAACTTTTCTGATAAGTTACTGCGATCTCATTATCTCTTTTATCAAGCAATTTCTTGAATTAGGATCAGTTTGAAAGTGGACAACGAGGCGCTCGGAAAGAGAGAGACAGATGTTCCGAGCTGAAGTGTGGCTCGAGTGAGAAAATGGAGATATATGAAGATGGAAAAGAAGTGCAGGAGAAAAGTTGGACAACTTTATCTGGAGAGGGTTAGGGTATGAAGTATGAGAAAAGAACGCACGGCAAAAAAGGTCCTTTCGATACGATGCACCGGAACAAGGAAAACTTGACTTCAATTTTTCCCCTTACTGAAACGCTTGAGGTTAATAGACACCGGCAAGAGGAAGAGTAATTTGCTTTTAAAACCAGATTATAACTATTTTTCAGGTGTGATTTAACAGACAGATAAACAATTGCCAAAGTCCATTTTATTTCACGTTTATTTTAGGTCTCTGTACTTGTATTTGTCTTAGGGTGCATCCATATTGCAGTAAAGTAAGTCTATACAAACTTTGGTAACTCTTCACACACAATTAATTATTGGTAGTCCTCGCCATTGCTTCATACAATCATTCAACACTCGCCAAAGGGTAATTCTCCAGTTACAGTCAGTGACTCGTTATCAAACTGCTTATGTGTTTATGACGTTTACAGTAGTGTGGACCAACCGTTACTGTCTATTTGTGTCTCAATAAAAATTAGCATTAAAAAGTCAATAAGGAAGAATTACTCATGAAAGGAGGGCTGCCGGTACGTATCTTTGAGAAAAAATGTAATTTAAATAATTTCGAAATCTTTATAAAACTAATCAAGTCAAAAATAATACGTACATAGAGATTTATTTCAAAGAGTTAAAACTCAATTCAAGAATGCAATGCCAGTTAAAATAGTTGCATGCGCTTCACGGAAAGGCAAACAGGAACATTTATGTATGAAAGAGTAATAAATAGGATACATAAAAGAGACGTACGCACGTATCCGTGAAAACGAAAAACGTATAAAGTCCCTACGATGAACAGATGAAAATTATCTTCAAAAATATTATCGCACCCAATCAAGCAAAATATTAACGACGAAGAACAGATCAAATCAATAATCATAATTCATCTAGGAAGAAATATTTGTACAAAATCACCAGGAAACACTCGTTAGCAGAGAGCAGAGAATTTTCTAACTAGAATATACAAACTATAAATTAAACATAATGTTGTCAAGTAATTTTCATATTATTTATGTTGAATCTCGAAGTCTTCAACTCAGTCGCTTATGTCCTAAAAGCAATAGTTTGCGGCACAAAATATTCTATTTGCTTGTTACTATAGTCTGTCCATTTTACGGATACCCTTACTCAGCACGTGAAAGTAATGCCGCCTTTTGATTAATCAAAATATGAATTGTATTAGGAAGTAAATAGAGTATGTTTGAAATAAGAAGTGCATAAATATACGTTCACAGAACAGTTTCAAATAGTAAAACCCCACACACGTATGTAGCAAGTTGGAATTAAAATAAAAATTACATACTAATGGGCCAGTAAACACACACACTGTATGTATGTATGTATGTATGTATGTATGTATGTATGTATGTATGTATGTATGTATATATATATATATATATATATATATATACATATATATATATATATATATACACAATATACAGTGCGCGCGCGCACACACACAAAATAGCCACAATGTCCTCTTACCTTCTCGATTTATTTACACTCTTCGGGAGCACTTGTCACTACAAAGCCTTGAATCCGAAATGAATATCAAACTGCTTTGGGGTGACGTTAACCTAAAGAACTCGGGTTCAAGGGAGGATTTCGTGAAGTTAACGTGAGTGTGGCTATTCCAAACATACACGTTGGCAAAAGTAACCAATAGATACAATATATATATATATATATATATATATATATATATATATATATATATATATATATATATATATATATATGTATATATATATATATATATATATATATATATATATATATATATATATATATATAATTTATATTTCATATATTATGACTGTAAATTATAAAAAATTTAATTCTAACAACATGAATTAGATACTAATTGTGTGCCATTGGTGCAAAACATTTTGTTTTTTCAAGTTACTGGTTTTAGAAATACGAAAGAATATGTGCAAAGTTTCGAGGGAAAACTTTCTCAGCGATTTCGAGACTCGAAGAAAACCAGGTTTGATAATGACTTTTTTTCCCACCATAAAGTGAAGCGTTTTAAACTTTCTGCGCCGGTTCGGAAACGATGGACCACAAGTCACTGCTTGTTTTTATTTTTATCTTATTTCTTCGAATCGACTGTAGCTCTTTAACCTTCCTATTTCCTAAATATAACAAGTAAATCACTTCAATGTTTTTGGCCAAAGTTCATACACTCAAACTCAACAGTAACGGCAGGTAGAATCAGTACCTATTCTGCAGAAGGCAAAACACATATTCATACAGAAGGTCAAACTCAGAATAAAGAAATTTGTAAAGACTGACATAAGAATATAACATATCATAAACAAATCGTTTCAGATATGCAGACACATTTTTGTAAAAAGACTTGATTCAACATTCACTAAGAGGTGTTGTAAACAGTCTCTCTCTCTCTCTCTCTCGTTCTCTCACACACACATACATATATAATATATATATATATATATATATATATATATATATATATATATATATATATATATATATATATATATATATATATATATATATATATATATATATATATATATATATACACACATTTATATATAGATAGATAGATAGCAAGATAAGCATAATGAAAAGAGAATATTTCAAAGTTGGAATACTGTTCATTGTTATTCACTTAAAAATTACCATGGCTTAAAAAAATTTATATAAAACATAATCATAATATAAATCCGTAAAGAATACAGGGAGGGAGGGAAGGAGGAAGAAGACAGAGACCTAGAAAGTGATGGATCGATGATGTGAAAGAAGATTTGGAAAGGAAGGGACTTAATATCCACAAGAATGAGAATGCTTGCAAGAAAGTGTGCCAACACTCTCATTTCATGAAAACACTATACGCTAAAATGTTCAGTAATCTTTGCAAAACGTTACTTGATGTGTATGCCGCACACGTACATTTTTATATGTACATAGCGTTAACATATAACACACAAAAACCTTCGCAGATATGCATATGAATGTAGTATTTATATTTATATATGCATATTCACACAGAGATGGAGTGGAGGTAGGCCTGGAGTGCCGAGTAACAATGAGGATGGAGAGACCCTTGTGCTGATGTTCTGCAAGAGTTTCGATTGCTGGGAAGACATGGCTTCAACCGGATAATATTCATAACTATGTTTCACAGTGAAAACATAATAGAGGAGTATCTTTATTGGATTATAAGCTCGTCTCAGAAAGAGAAAAAATTAATTTTTTGATCAAGTAAAGATGCCACGAAAATTAAACTATTAATACAATTAGAGGAGTAAGTTGATTCATGGAGTTGGTGGAACAAACGTGAGAAAGAGGATTATTTTACTAGAAAAGAAAGGGTCCGGATGAAAAAGGGTCTTGAAAGGAAATGGAAGGAAATGGATCAATGGAAATGCGCACTGTATTTACAATGCAACCCTGTGTTGAAGGCGGAATGATTTTAGGTGTAGGTTATGTGCAGGTGATGTATGACTAAAAGCAAACGAAGCTGAAGTTAAATAGATTTATGCTTATCTGAGAGGAGGTGACTGTAAGGGGTTGATGATATTGTAAAAGAAACTTTCTAATAGAACAGTAGTGGGTATTTCAGAAACTGATTAGTATTCGGAAAGAATGTCTAAATTTTGGGAAGTGTTTCTAAGGTGAAGAGGAATTGTTACCCATTTGTATACTGATTGGTGCAGTACTTGTACGTTGGGTGATGAGCTGCTGATGGGAATTTTATGTAGGTTTTTAAAGAAAATATGAAGCCTTGATAACTCTTTTACATAGGGATCTGCCATTCATTCAGATGTTAAAGGACGAAAGTGGCAGTAACAGCAGTCGTGTTTGCCTCAAAAGCTATTTTCTTTTATGGGTGAATGGCTGTTGCAAAAAATAAAAACACTCAATGAAAATACAAAAAAGTGAGGAAATTATTCTGTGTACAAGTATGTGTCTGATACCTACGACTCAAGCTGTTGACATTCTTACCATTTATGTAAAAACCTCTGAGTTCAGGATATGACATTCAACTCTTTTCATTTAGTCACATTTGAAAAATTAAATAAAAAAGCGTAAAGATACCGTAGCTATGAATTTCATGAAACCAGCATAGGAAAACGTGGCTTCCAGATCAAAGAATCATTATATATGAAAATTACATATCTTCCTGTACATTTTAGTATGAAACTTATCATTATTAATACCAATCTCAATATCTACTAATCTCAATATCTAGAAGTAAATTTATGAAGGACCTTATAAGCATTAGAATTTTCAAAGACTCTAGTATATAGAGAACGGTGTACATTATCCGTTATAATAACAACCTGGACCTTTGTTTTCAAAATTTGTGTGGTTTAATGTCTACCTATGTTGTAAACAACACACAAGGATCCAAGTTGTGTTTGTTTCGTTGCCCTTAACATTAAACCGTCTCAGAAAAAAACAGAATGTTATACAGTGTGTAAATTAGTTGTTTGCTTACTAAAGTACGTCTTGGAAAGAGTAGGCGTAAACTTGAGAGCGATCGCGCAAGAAATTACCGGTGGTGAAAGTAAGTGCAATTAATAGTTAACTGAAAGGAAAGGTGTCTGGATATGTTGGCATTACAGATGAGATAATGTGGTGTGGTGCTGATGGTGTAACTAACTTGCTGGTACGGAAATGTAAGGTTTGTCTAGATAAGAGGAAAAGTTTCAAAGGAATGGGCAAGAAGAATAAAGTTTTTTGTGTGACAAGAGAGGCGACGGAGGCGAATGCAGAATTATGGTAACATAGCATTACTTACAACAGGATATCTGGAAAATATATGGAATGTTTTCAACAGAGAATGATAACAGAAGGATTGATACGGTTAGAGCAGGGGAAGTTTAGAAAAGAAGAGGTAGTGAAGTTTTAAAGACCTAGATGAAGATCAGGTTATCTGCATGATTAAAAATAGCTAGGTTCTTCCTTAAGATCGAGTTCCTTTAATGCTTAGCTAAAAGGAATCTAAAATGTTTCAGTTTAAAGTCTCATTTGTTAAGGGAACTCTATTTAAAATGACAATAATTTGACATCCAGCACCTGTGATGGATTTATGTATGTAAGTATGTATGTGAGTAGAGGTTAATCACAAGTCTTTTTAAATCCATTTACTTTAATACTCCAGTTCAATTTTTCAATAAAAGAACAACTACACAATTTTCATTTCTGATTTGTTTCACGAACATGAACAACCAAGTTCAGGAAAATAATTACATATGGCAGTTTAATCTAAAATGAGAAAAAAATACATATGGAGCCCTGTGCATTAGGGGAAAATCTTATCAAATTGGTGCACAAGGCTAAGCTTAGTTTGTTATTCCAAACTATTAATTAGTTATTCAGGACAGTACTTTCAATTAAAAAAGGGAGAGATGAGAAATAAAGAGAGGTTGACACTTGACCAGCGTAAGCTCAGAAAAGTACATCAGAGGAAAAACGAGGAATTACGAGAGGCTCTAACTCAGCTTCAGTATTGCAAACTCAGCATATGTACAAGATGAAAGACAAAGAATTAAGAGAGACGAACATCTAAGAGAAGCTCTAATTCAACTTGACCGTTGCAAGCTCACCAAATGCTGCATTGGGAAGACTAGGAATTTTTGAGACTTCTAGCTTAACTTGGCCACTGCAACTCTCCGAGTTACTGTTCCATGTACATACATACCGGCACCTCCCCCCCCCACCCCCGCCCATGCACACACATACATATATATGTGTGTGTGTGTGTGTTTGAGTTCTTTAGAACACGTGATGCATATATTATGGAGACGAACCGCAGGAAAATAACTGAAAGTGTATGTATGTGTATACTGTATATACATACTGTACACACACACACACACACATTATTATATATATATATATATATATATATATATATATATATATATTTTACATATATATTCTTATGATCTCGCTACCTCGAGCTCAACAGGTTCTATACAAAACAAGCAATTAGGCTGTAATGGCTAACGAGAAGTGACAAACAAAGGAGGGAGGAGCAGAACAAAACCAAAAGTTATATGGTATGCAATGAGTCAGGTTCCAAACTGCAAGAATTCATATTTATACAAAAATGAGTCAGCAGCAAAAATTAACTGAGTCGTTACAACATTACAAATCATGAGTCAGTGAATAAATAAAAATTTAGTAATTAAATTCAAAAACAAGAATCAGCGTATCTTACGCTGGAGTCTTATTCTGCAGGAGTATAACCTTAATATCCAACACATCTCTGGCAAAAGTAATGTTGTCCTGATACTATCGAGCCTTCGAGGAAGGTTTTTATTTGTTTAGTGGTAGTTTTGAAGTTTTTCATTATTAACGACTTTTCTTATTTTTCAGGTTCTCTATTTTCTTTGTTTTTACTTAGCTGTTATTTGCTTTTTAAAGAGTAGTACTGTAGACTTAACGTAAAGTTTTTTTTTATCTTAAATAAATTTTCAAGTTTATTTGATTTTATTTTTTAAAGGTTTTGTTGAATTCTTTACCTAAAAAAATAAATTATTTTTTTTTCCTTTTGGTGGGGAGTTGTAACAATTTGCTTAATTTTTATTCGTGGCCTTTTAAAGTAAATTACTTTCAGTTAATTTCAATTTAATTTTATTTTTGTGCCACAAGAAAAGCTGGTTAAGGTTCTTCTCGCTCCCACCGAAGGTTGTTATTATTCAAGTGGTACCTCGCCATTGAAAGTTGTTTTTTTTTCTCTTTTCATGTAATTATTTGGCTGAAATGCTTGTTTGGTGATTCCCCGTTCGCTGCTTCATGTTTGGTGGGGACTGTTAGTTAAGGATGAAGGCAGTGTATATTCGGCTCCTTATCTTGGAGGTTTTTGGAGACTTTATTCGCGCAGGATTCGACATTTGAATTTTCATACAGTTTTGAAGGACTTGGTTCTGAACTACGGAGGACGTTGCTGGTTTTCCTCTGTCTGGAGACTTTGTTGCAGCTGCTTACTGAGGGGCATCTCCTTTGCTGCGGTCGGACGCTCTTCCCGCGCGTTCTGGAGGGCACTGCTTGTGCTCCCCTACATCATCTATTCGTCTTTGCATCCTTGAACTCGCCTGTTGCCCTTGGAGGGACAGTCTGTCTTTCCCCTCGTCCTGTGTGCCTTCGTCCTGCCAACCTCCGGAGTCGTGAAGAAGCATGATTCTGTTTTGATAGCCGGTAAGGATATAATCTTTGTGCACTTTATGTAGACGTTGCTGACGCGTGTCAGTGTGCTGTATCCTCCGGCTGCAGACTCCTCGTGACTTCAGGACCGATTTTGGACAGCCATTCTATAAATTCATCGTGCTATCACCCTGGGCGTGGGTTAATTGATATTAACATCGGCAGTTTTTTAGGTGATTTATTATGTAGGTGATATTAACTTTTATTTGTAAAACTTAGGATTAAGGCGCTTCCCCCTTTCATTCTCTCCTACCAAAGTTTTCAGGGCTTTCATAGGAATAGGTTGTTTTCTTTCCTCCTATTTACTGTCTCTCGTTCTATCGTGTGAAAGAGTTTATTTTAGGTTGAAGTTTTTTTGTACACCCTTAATTCAACTCTTTTTGTGGGGTTTCATTAAAGTTGTTATTAATACTTTTTGTAATAATTCAGATTGTTTAGCATTTTTTTCGTTATCCTCCGAGTGTTTTTCTGTGTCTTTGCTCTGTTGGTGATCTTGCCCCTTGGCTTTAAATAATCCTTTGTGGCACTGATCTTAAAAATGAAAAAGAGCCTGCTCCTGCCACTTCTTAAATCTCAAAATAATTGTGAACATAAGTTCATTACAATATATACACATATACATACGCACACACACTTTCAATTTTTTCCTGCGGTCCATCTGCATAACATATAAATCACGTTTTCCAAAGATTTCAAACACACACAGACACAAATGTGTGTGTATATATATATATATATATATATATATATATATATATATATATATATATATATATATATATATATATATATATATATATATATATATATATGCATATATATATAAACACATATATATTGTCAGCATTTATATGTATAAAAATATATATTCACTTTCTACAGGGCATCCTATAACTTGAGGCCCTGAATCCGAAGAAAAGAGCGATTATGACGAAAGTTTCCTTACCCAGAGGGGATTCCTATCGGAAAGCCAGTAACAAAAAGCTTCACCACTACGACAAATTACTTTTATGATTGTGGCAAATACACATAGATTTGTGTGTGTGTATATAGGATATATATATATATATATATATATATATATATATATATATATATATATATATATATATATATATATATATATATAAAATCTACTAGTCACTTTTTTATATATACTCATCACTACGAGTCTACAGTATATCTGCTTTGAGAAATAAAAGAAGAAATTTCATCTTCTCTGGCAGGATTCGAACCAAACTCAGACATTAGTCAGTTAACAGAAGGGCTGGTAAGGAAAAACATTATGGGTTTAGACAATTAAAGAGGGTGAGTGGATCAAGTTTATGTTCTGAAAGTAAAGGGAAAAATCTGTATGTGGCATAAACGGACCCAGCAAAAGCCAGAAGCAGTGTGGAGGTACTGGTGATGTATTATACGGACTTTATGCTACTGAGAGTGATTACCAAGTGATTACCAGTTTTTATGATGGAAGTGTAATGTGTGTGCTGGAATATGTAAAGTGGGTTTGGGACAAGGATGTGTTACGTTTCCATGGGTGTTTGGTATCTTTATGGAAGGATTGATTTAAGAATTTGGCGACAGGAAATCAGATGTAGGTATAAAGTGTTGGAATAAAAAAAATTAATTGTGAAATAAGTCAATCAAGTGTGGAGCGGTATAAGTTTGTAAACGATACATTACTGATGAACGATAGTGTAGATAAATTGCACAAGCTAAAAGGAGGAAATTGCGCGTCAATGTAAGCAAGAGTAAGGTTAAGGGTGTAAATGGAAACCAGGAAGATGGAGCAATGGGTGGTGGAAGAATGAAAGCAACCGATTTGCACAGCTATTTGGGAGTATATACATACAACGCATGGTGGAAGGATGTGAGAAAAAGTGAGTCACATAATATAAGCAGGGAAGGTAGCATGGTGTGTGCCAAAGACTGGGAGGAGCCTGGAGTGTCTATGGAAGCAAATTCAAAAATGTAAATGGGGATTGCTGAGCCTATTGTTTTTAAAGGAAGTAAAGTATGAATACATACTATACGCGGCGTAGGAAGAATCTAAAATGTAAAACATGCACAGATAAGTAGGAGGGTTAAAAAGATTAGTGTTTTGAGATGGTTTGGTCATGTGGAAGGAATGGAGGTAGATAGGTTAGCGAGAGATGTGTTAAGAGAGTAAAATATAAGAGCTAGAAGGTCTGAACAGATCATGTTGGGTGTAGTAGAAATGGAGAGTCTTAATAACCTAGAAGCACGAGAATGCCTACAAGATAGAGGCGCAAAGTGCAGCTTATGTGTCTAGGGGGTTTGGTGTGCTGCTGATGAACTTCCTGTGATCTATGAAGTGACTACCGTTGTGGAAGTTTTTTTCACTGTGGAACCATCCTAAACAAAACGTTTATCCTAGCGCTGACAATTCTTACGAGAATGCCCTAATGCTTTATATATATGGCCATATGATGAGAAGGGATGAGACATATGTTGGGAGGAGAGTGATAGAGATGGAGGTGCCTGGTGGGAGAGCGAGAGGAAGACCGAAGCGAAAGTGGATGGATGTAGTTAAAGAAGATCTGAGAGACAAACAATTGTCAGAAGATGGTGTGTTCGACCGAGCTGGAGGAAAGCTGTCAGAAACATCGACCCCACATACAAGTGGGTAAAAATTCGGAGAAAGAGATCTATATATATATATATATATATATATATATATATATATATAATTTATATAAAATATATATATACATGTATATATATTATATGTAACTATATATATATATATATATGTATATATATATATATATATATATATATATATATATATAATTTATATAAAATATATATACATGTATATATATTATATGTAACTATATATATATATATATATGTATATATATATATGTATATATATATATGTATATATATATATGTATATATATATATGTATATATATATATATGTATATATATATATATATATATATATATATATATATATATATATGTATATATATATATATATATATATATATGTATATATATATATATATATATTATATGTACATACCAAACAAACACGTTACGGAGTAACGTCTTTCATATAATAACACATGCCTGAGCATGAGAGATGAGAGAGAGAGAGAGAGAGAGGAGAGAGAGAGAGAGAGAGAGAGAGAGGCGATTGTGCTTTCATACTAGAACTGGGTCGAGTGAGAATCCTAACGATTACAAGAAAATCATCTGTCAATGGTATTGTTCTCAATGTGAAACTTAAAAAGAAGAGACGTTTCGTTTTAAGAGTAAAAATTTGGTACTTAAAATAATATTAAAAAACTAGAACCCTACAATTCATTTTCACTGTTTCATTAACTCCACCCAGAGTGAAATGAATACCGGATGAACCTTCCTTCCTGCATTTATTCCACAATTCAAAGTATTCTCAGGGACATATTGCTATGGAAACAAAATACTCGATAAATATATTGAAAATATACAATAAGTGGAATATATACACATTACAGGTTTCTCCCCCTTCGGGACAGCTCTTAGCAATACTTTTCTTGCCCCCGGAGGCACTGGTATTCAATCACAATTGGGTCGACTGGTGGATATCAAGTCGGGATTTGAATCACAGACCTTGCTCATGCGTTAGCGTAAGCAGGTGTGTGTGTGTGTGCGTGTTTAAGTGCACACATAAGTATGTAAGGGTATGATGGACCTCATACCGTCTGGAACCCTGCTGTAGTTGTAGGTATGCGTCCCCATAATTCTCGGGGGCAAAGTAGCTTCCTTCTTTCTCTCTCTCTCTCTCCAAGGAGTACTAGTTCAGTCACTGATCCGTCGATCTCAAAGGGGGAATTCTTTCTCCTACTAGAAGGCCTTTTAACAAGCACTAAGAGAAGATCTGTTCTTAGGATTCTGCTTGTAACGCCTTCGCTCTGTAGCTAACAAGGGAAGACCAACAACAAGCTGGACTGATCTCCCTGAGGCTCAAAGCCGTCAAATACCCTGCCAAACCACTGTACATGGACAGTGTGATTTGGGCTTAAGCTTTTTAGCGCTTGTTTGGCAGACAAAGATACATCTATTCTATCTATCTATCTATCTATATATATATATATATATATATATATATATATATATATATATATATATATATATATATATATATATATATATATATATGCACACACACACACGTACATTCATACATATATGTCTAAAAGCGTCTGTGTGCGCGCAACTGTGTGCATAGAGAACGAGAGGTAGATTTGGAAGTTCCTAAAGTGAGAGCAGTGTCCGAAAGGATTACTTAATCCATTACTGTTTAAGATAATAACTCCGAAGCTCCCAGAAACAGACTAAGCAAATTTTATAAATTCATTAATATGTAATGATGACGTCACACCATGTCACTTCAAGACAACCATACTCGTTGAGAGTTTGCGACCTCTCATGGAAATTATTTGTAAGACGCTATAACATACTAGTACTGTAATTTCAAAAGAGCACTGAAAACGACCCCATTCTGCAACCATGCAAGTAAAAAAGAAGTGACCGTTCTGCATTTTTAGCTGCCTATGTATAGTGCCTGTTTGCACAAGAGAGAGAGAGAGAGAGAGAGAGAGAGAGAGAGAGAGAGAGAGTTTACCTCAATGTAAACAAAATATTACTGTAAGAAAATTTCTATCCGTACCCCTGAAGGGAAATGAATGCAAGAGAGTTGTGAATGGCCAGCTGCACCATCACTCTAAAGTCTGATACAGATTTGCTTTGCTTTGCTTTGTAATGGTTAAATGTCTGATGAAACTGAAGTACTTGTATAATTTTTACTTTATTAACATGGCTGGGGCAAGAGCATGGACACACTTTCTCAACAAGTTCTGTAAATTTGACATCTACAACCACTGGTAACAAAGCAAAGAAAAAACATATTACAAGTTCTGTAAATTTGACATCTACAACCACTGGTAACAAAGCAAAGAAAAAACATATTACAAGTTCTGTAAATTTGACATCTACAACCACTGGTAACAAAGCAAAGAAAAAACATATTTCCAACCATCATGAATTCAGTAAGGAGATACAACTATAGAAGGAGTTTCAGATGACAAAAAATTAATACACATTTCAGAGAAAATGACGAATCCCGGTTTGATAAGAACAGAGAATGGCTCATAAAAAATGAAAATGAAAAATAAAAACATAACGGATATTCAGAAAGTTATTCTAAGGTCCAGGAACAGTCTTAAAATGATTCAAAGGCCGAATTAAATATTTTTTTTGTAAGAATGTTCATAATGACGAAAATTCTGTTAATTCTTCGATGAATAATGTCCTGCCACTTAGCGAAGTTTTATTAAAGAAGTAGGACGTCAATAACTATAATAATAAATATAATATTTAATTGCTAGTAATCACCATGCTAACTGAACAATAATTCTGACTCTTACAGAGTATTCAAGAGAATGAAATATGACAAGACAAACAATAACCAGGAATGAAAACAAAGAGCTAAACAAATTAAACAAAATGATAAATAATGAGACTAGTCTCGCAAATCAGACAGGGTACACTACAATCGAGATATCTAATTCATTACTTAGGAGAGTCCTTCCCCAACCTACGTTCCTTATCTGGTTTTATCGAGAGAGAGAGAGAGAGAGAGAGAGAGAGAGAGAGAGAGAGAGAGAGAGAGAGAGAGAGAGAGTCTTCTTCCCTTGTCCCCTACCTACCGTTTCAGTAGGTGGCAACAATTCCCTCTACTGTAAGTGGCAGGCCAGCAACGAATAACGAGAAACTAGTCTAAAATTTTTATGCTGGAGAGAGAGAGAGAGAGAGAGAGAGAGAGAGAGAGAGAGAGAGAGAGAGAGATGTTTGATGCCACCGGACATTTAGTACGGGCAATAAAGCTCTTGGCCAAGTCAATGGCAAAATCCAGGTGAGAGGAGGCAGGCCGATGTTGTTATGAAGAGGCGGGAGGTGGAAAGGGAGGACACGCGCACACACACATGCACAAACACACACACACACACTCCTGTGTTGGGGGAAAAACCGAACAAATGAGGAGAGAAAACGGAGGCAGCTCGCTAGCAGGCAGGAGTGATGAGAAGGGCGACTCCCTAATGTTATCAAGTGAGTGGTTCACCCTTACGACTCTTAGATCAATAGGGCGGTCGCACCGTATCTTAGGGGACTGGCAAACCCACCGACTGCCACGGACGGCCCTTACATGCTTACTTGTTGGTCGACCTTAATTATTAACTGGGTTTCATTCACATTGTTTCCTGCTTAAGCACACCATTTAGCGGCTACCAGGACTTCAAATAAGGATACGAATTTTTCTTTTACAACTGGAACTCAGGAAGGGTTTTCGCTATAGGAGCAGAACGATACTCTAAATTTCTCCACTTGGTTACTGTTACAACAGTTATTTTGCGAATCATGCAGGAAATCTATATGCACAAAGGTCCCTCACATATACTGTATAATATACACAGACACATACATACGCACATACATACATACATATACATACATACATATATATATATATATATATATATATATATATATATATATATATATATATATATATATAATGTATGTATGTCTGTGTATACGAATGTTTAAACAGTTATCATCGTTCCCGTCCTACTATAAGGGGGAAAGTAGACATCACAGAAGTCGGGAAGGAAAAACTGCAACCTGTCAAATCACTTTTATGACTCAGAGATTCCCACTTAAAGCTCAACCCAAAAGCTTCTAAAATAACAGGGTCAATAAAACTTGCATGAAAGGATATTCCAGTAAAGGGGGGAAAGAGATATCTCACACAAGGGTTAAAACGGAGATGCCCTTCAAATGTCTGACCTGATTGACCTTGAAACGAAGATGCCCTCGAAATAACTATAACCTGTCTATCTTGAAACACATCTGCCATTAAAATTTTTGATGCAACTAAAAATAGGGTGCCACATGTTCTGTTTAACTGAACTATAAAAATATCTGAAGAAGTTCATAGGTTTAATTGGTTTCTTTGTGTCAAAAATTCGAAGGGGTAATTCTATCGTTTTTTGGAAAAAGGCAACATCAATCATAAGGATAAAACCTCTCCATCTAGCTGTGCCTGTTAAAAAAAAATAAATAGAAAAAATAAATTGACAGTTTGATATTTTTTTGGTTCGCTTCACGTCGTCTCTTATTAGTGTATTACACGGATTTTAAATTTGTTAGGAATATATTCTGCGATTACTTTCTTTTACATTAAATGATTCCTCATCACTTCTAATTATAGCATTATCAAAGCCATTAGTCTTCATGAGGAAAGCATTATCCATCAGAAATTGGTGCAAGAAATGGGATCATTTCAAACTATGTTCGACGACCAGATTACTTTTACCATAATTTCTCACGATTTAAAAAATATAGGAAAACGTGTCATTGGAATATTGATTTCATGCATGAAAAAAGGTTGTGCAAACAAAAGTGGGAGCAGAAACATCGATCTCGTCTTAAAGAAAAAAAAATCTCTTTGTTTCAACACAATAATTCCGCATACAACCAGAAAAAGGGTCACAGAAAGCTCTATGAATCAGTAACAGATAATGGAATCGAGAGACGGCTAACTAAATAAAATGTTATACAAGTTACAATAAACCAAACTGACGTTTCCCACTCCAACATAATGTCATTAGGTTACGTACAACACACCTTTCAAGGATATGAAAAAATGTGGAAAAGGAAATATTTGGGTATTCTTGGATCACGGGGAAATATGTTTCAACGCTGGATATCTCGGACAGACCATTATTTGCGAAGTAAAGAGCGACAGAAGCAGAGGACAGTAAAAATCATGAATCTATCAACGAAACTATTTTGAGAGGATGAATTCAGGTTAACTCACAAAGTACTTGGTATACTTCACGTGGATACATTATTGTTATACATATTATTAAACACACACACACACACACACACACACATATATATATATATATATATATATATATATATATATGTGTGTGTGTGTGTGTCAATGTAATGTGTGTGTGTGTTTTACCAAGTACTGTGTAAAAGTTAACCCATTATAACTGAAAATATTCGCTGCAATCTTTTATTATTTCGGAAGCGTTAATCAGCAATTGTGTCATGACACTCGGACTATAATCTCTCATGATTGCAAATTTAATAGAACAAAAACCGTTTGAAATAGCCACTTTGCTTCCTTTTCACAATACATCTCTCTTCGTTTGTGCAATAATGGAGGGCGAGCGACACAACACAAAAGGCAATATTATGGTGTTACGTGTTTTGAACATGAGTTACATATTCTCCCCGGTATGATCAACTTTAATAACTGTAAAAATGACATACGGAAAAACACAACATAAACTAAAAATTAATCTTAATCAACAGTAACAGCTTTGAATTGTAACAAAAATATTTATGATAAAGACAACATTAAATAGGTGTAATAAAATTGGACACGCTATAAATAATAATAATAATAATAATAATAATAATAATAATAATAATAATAATAATAATAATAATAATAATAATAGACAGGCTGGCAAAAGAAAAAACTGAAAAAATTTTGAAAGGCATTTGTCTTCTTTATTCTTGACGGCCCAAGTACGGACTTAGTGACTTTATCTTCAAAACTAAAATTCAGTAAAAGTCCGCAGAGGAACCCAGAAACAATACGAATAATATTAGTAATAATAAAATCGTCAAAATAACGATACGGAGGAAAACAATATCAAGAATGGATTTGTTAAAAAATCAGATATATCAACATCAACACACATTAACTGTATATATATATATATATATATATATATATATATATATATATATATGCATATATATATATATATATATATATACTATATTATACATATAAATATGAAAACGCCAAGCACATGGTATATTTATCTAAAGAATTTGTCATGTTGAAATTGTCACGACACTTCACACTGACTTCTGCTGACAGGTCGACTTAAATCATCCTCTTGAGGATATTGACGAAATCTTTCACCATCCCTCTAGCTCAGGTGTAATTAATGGGCAACAATAGATGATCTAGCAATTTTTCTTGGCAAATGTATCATGTCCTTTCACACTCTTTTGGTGATAAACAAAGATCATCAATTAATTAAGCAAAGTCAACTATTTTAATGAACTAAATTTGTATTCAGACTGTGTGCTGGAAGGATGAGGACGAGAGTACTATGGATATTACGGCCATCTTGTAGATTTCACTTTTATTTATTTTTTTTAACAATGCCTACTTTTGGAAACTCACAAATGGAACAAAAAGAACGCCTTGGTCTTACGGTGTAACCGTAAAAAAATATAATGTTCGCAGGTTTTCACTCTTGTCTTTTCTATCTGAAATAAGCGCACTGCTGCGAAGTAACTCAGCCTACAATCATACGAGACAATATTCAGTTAACATTAAGAAATTTAAAACGAATTTAATATACATGGATTAATTTTCTAGTAAATGCCATCTCTATCCATCAATTACTGAGTGCTGATTTTTCATGTTTGAAGTGTTCTGCATCGGTCTGTGGGTAAGTCGGACGCTGGTAGTTCTAAATTCCTAAATACCGTCTTGAGGATTCGGACACTTCCCATGCCAAGTGTACACCACAGCTGCGAAGACCACAAACACCCATTCACGCACACACACACTAAATAAGTCATAAACACACACTGTAATATATATATATATATATATATATATATATATATATATATATATATATATATATATATATATATATATATATATATATATATATATATTTATACAGATATATATATATATATATATATATATATATATATATATATAATATATATATTTATATTAGATATATATATATATATATATATATATATATATATATATATATATACATATCATTACATACATATATGTATATAATAACCAAGTGCATAAAATCACTCGACCAAAAAAAAAAGGACCACTAGTACTGGGAATCAGTCGTCACTAAGTATGGCGGGAATAACATCGACTGCTGGGGTAATTGAGTAAAGCAAGAGCGGGGTCAGATGACGCAATGTAAGTGAAAGAAAGGCTTGGTGTTTTGTAAAGCATCGATAAAACAAGGTATGATCATTGCTTTCGCATAGATTATGGAGACTCACGACAAAAGAAGTAAAACTTCTAACTCACGTGTAGAAAAATCTATCAGGAGAAGATAAACGTGAATATTTCATAACAATATCAACCTAATAAAGCGACAGTATTAAGTAAGAAGGATGTATAGTTTTCCAGTAATTAATATCCACAATGATTTTATGGTACGTGACACACATCCGAAGGTTGAAAGACGAACTTGAGAGAGAGAGAGATTAGAAAAGTGGGGTCATGACCAATGCTTGATGAAAAGAAAGGTAAAGGAGAAAATTCATGGGGAACTGGATACAAACAGCCAGCAGGAGGTACTCTGAATGAACTTGCATGATGACTAAAGAGTGAAGATGAAACAAAATCTTTGGTAAACAAAAGGAAGTTATCAAGGAGTAGAGAAGGAAAGAGAGAGAGAGGAGAGAGAGAGGACCACGAACGATGAGGAATAAAGTTATAAAGAACAACCACTGAACTGAACAATGGATGTAAAAATTGAAAGGACTAACTATGCGGGACCTTGTATACTAGCAGGAGAACAGAATTCTAAATAGAATTACGAAAATCAGCCGTGACACATTTTTAAAAATGAAAAAACGGATGTGATCGTAAAACTATTGTTATGAAGCAGCTGATTAAATGGTACTGAACAATGACAGTGTGCATATATTTATACATACCTACACCCAGATAAGCAAAATCGAGAAGTTAAGAGGGCACTGAGGTTATTTCAATTACACACATGATATATATATATATATATATATATATATATTATGTATATATATATATATATATATATATATATATATAATCTTCTAAGTTAACTAAAGAACAAATGGTTAAATAAACTAGAGTTGTAAATTCGATTAATGATCTAAGGACTGACTGATTAACTGAGAAAAAAAAAACTGATCCTTTGAATACTAAGTAGCAACGACACGCTGTTGGAAGTTCGTTGTGAACAACTGAGTAAAAATTATTCTTGGGACCGACAAACTGTTTCAAAGTGTAAATAAAATTTTTAGGAAAAGATTTTAACAAAAGTACTGGTGCTATTTATATCATTCATGAGCGGAGGAGACTGGTGAATAGGTAAATGATTAGATGTTTATAAAGGAAACAGCAATTGATGTTTTTAATTATTTAATTTTATATCAAACGAAAAGAGTGACAGTTTACTGGATAATTAATTTTCTTTGTGTGACGGATAACCTGACTGGAATTCGATAACAAATGTCTTCAATAAGTAACAATTGAGATGTATCGAGAAAATAAATCAGAACTAACATGGCTAAATATTATATCCTAATAATAATATTATTTTATTTACTAGGGATGGATTGAACATGTTTGCTATTTGGCTTATACAACACAAAATTATTCATCGAAGATCGCACGGAAACAGTTCGTATACTGGATTGCTCCTAGTATCTAAATGTTTAATGTCTAATGTTATTTTAATAATAATGAGTCCGACAACAAATGTAATAGTCCCACAAATGGCACAGCAGCTTCAGAATATATAGTTTCAAGTACAATTTTTCTATTTAAACCAACAAACATAATAACCAGAACTATACATGATGATAAACTTGGGGAGGAGAAATAATGTTTAAGTGATATTCTCCAACAAAACAGGTCTTGCCCCGGACAAAAAGGGAAACAGGTCGCTCATAAAGCTGGCCGCAGCCCGAGGGAATATGTAGGGCGACTGATGGCGCCATATAATCCCAACAGGTATACGAATCCCCTGTTCATAGGGGAGTTAGGCCTATAGGATAGCCGGTAGGTATGACTGGTCTACAGGATGCTGACTAAGTGGAATTGGCCATTTTACTCCAGGCACCTAGGAATTATCGTTTTACAGCACCTATGTGTACAGTCACTTACAGGGGGACAGGACAAATCGTATTTATAAGGACCCTAATCTTAAGGTTATCTACCTTTTGAGATATTGAATTAACACTGAAGTTGAGCTTTCGATGCTGGGCAAAAATCAGTTGCACTTTAATTACCGGGGTGAGTAGTAGGTACTCGAGTCCCGAGCTGTTCTAGTGCTGGTTCTTGTTTGCATCATTCTAGTTCCTAGTAAATACTTGAACTTTTCAGTGTCATTCTGTTAGGTCAGCTTTAGCCTGCGGTAGGGTTAGACGTTACCTCAACCAGCTCCCTTTCTCTCAATTTTTTCCTTTTTTTGCTGGAACTCAAGGAACTGTATGAGCATTTAGCGAAGAGAACACGAGCACAGCATCCCCTTGTAAGCGTTAGAATTATCATTATTGCTGGGGCAGATTGCTGGAAAATCTGTTGAAAACTCTTTTTGAGCTATCATAATCCAGCCATTTTCTTCGTAAAAACTGCGAGAACACCTCTGGAGACTAAATGATTTTCAGATTGAAGTGGTTGCATTTCTTGATGTTACTTCAGCCTAATGAGTTATGTTTTCAATCTGTTGTGCCTCTTACCTAGTTGACCGTTTGTTTGCCTGTTTGTTAGCAAGATTACAAAAAAATGATGCCTTGATTTTCATAAAGTTTTGGCCTGAATTGTTTCAAATGTGCTAGACTTACGAACTCGATACCTTAAGCACCATTACCGTAGATTTTGCACCTCCGTAAAGAAAGACTGACTGGAGATTGTCTCTTAACCTATTAGACCTCGTCTAGATCCAGACAACTAATCGTTTCTAGTAATTAAGAATATGTGCTCTTAGAAGTCACGTGTTGAAGAAGTTATGTGCTCTCCGAGAGCTTTTAATCTGATTGCTCCTAAGAATTAAACAACTGCCAGTTAAAAGTATCAGAATATTAAGTGATTAAAGTGAATTATGAATGTTTAAAGCACTCTGGAATCATATAGTCAGAAAAACACGGCCACATGCTACATATTTACTGTATTCAGCTGCATTATCTCTTTAATCTTTAAGAATAATGAATAAAGTCTTGTAGTACGTCGAACTTGTATTGCCGAGATTCAACTGACGCTAAACAATAATTTTAAGTGGTTTATTACGTTATACCCACATTTAAATTATTTTGAAGAGTCGTTGGCTTGTTAGGATTGTACCGAGTTGATTCAAGGTTGAAAAGTGCTCTACTGTATTGTAGTAAGACGATCCGATGAACAGAAGATAACAAGAAAATATCAACTCTGAAAATGTATAATTCGCTCGGGCTTCGTATGAGTACCAAGCTCGATTCTAGATCTCACGACACCTCACTCAGCGTTGTTGATCTCACGAGACCTTGCTCAGAGTTCTAGGTCTCACAAGACCTTGCTCAGAATAGCTGATCTCTCACGAAGCCTCGCTCAGAATTCTTGATCTAAGACTTCCCTCAGAGATCTCGATCTCCTGGAACCTCGGAGTTCCTCATCTCACGATACCCATCTTAGAAATCTCGAACTCGTGTGTGTGTGTGTGTGTGTGTGTGTGTGTGTGTGTGTGTGTGTGTGTGTCTGTATAAATATACAGGCATATATTTGTTCAAACTAAATTTGTGTGAATGGCACAACTTTTGCTTTAGCTTTGATCACTGAGGTTAATTCAACTGAAGATCGAGGATTGTACACAGAAATATATCATAGAGAATCTAAAGGAAAAGCCGAGAGGGAGAAATAGATGGCACTAGTTACAATCCAACTTTTAAAAAATCAAGTGAATAATTTCCGACAGATAAAACTGCCACAGATTAACTACGAATTAAATAAGGGTGCTAATGAATTCAGTATAAACAAAGCAAAGGGAAGTGACAGCAGAGATCTGGGAGATTATCATATGAGGGATTAAATCGTGAGCATATTTAGTGAGGAAAGAGGCCAATAACTCTAAATACCTTTTAACGATAATCCTAGCGGTCATGGTAATGGCACTGAGGGACTGACTGCTCGGCCTTGCTTGTACTTTTTCATTAAGATTTTGACTTTCAGAAAACAATGCTTTGGATCTGAAAATATCCTCTATCAGAAAAATGTGTTCCAGAAAGTTGAGACTATTTTTTGCTACGGTCTACGGCACTTATCAAATATAGCTTCTCTCTGTGCGGTTACCTCCCCCTCCAAACACATCACTTCAACTCAGTATTAAGCTCATTTTATTTTAGAGAAATAAATAAATTCGAACTTGTTGATCTACATTAGACTCTGCTTTCATACGGAGTTTTTTTCTTTCAGTGACCTTGGAACGCTTCAAGTTCAATATTTGTTTCCTTATCATTTAGTTTTCCCCGGTTTGACTTATAATACTTTATCTTAAAATTTAAAATGATAGAAAACTACGACTTTCAAGCCCTAAACTTGCATTACTCTTTATTATCTAAACTTTCATTTTGCTATCTATGTTGCAACAGTTTTTTTTAAAACTGTGGTAGACAACCCAAGGGAAGATATCGAATTCGAATGAGTGTCCAAATTCTTCTCATGGTTTGAAATGTTCCTTCGATCAACGGAGCTCAATCTATTGATTGTAACAAATAGTTATGTACTTCAAAGTCATGTATTATGAAATCGTTAAACATAAAGCACCAAGACAGTTTTCAAGAATTACAGTAATGTATTCTGTCCAGCTATAATAATACATCTGTTTCATCAAAAAGAATCACCAGAGAGCGAACTCAGATTTTGTTAACATTCAAGTTAAGCCAAACGGGAATAAAAAGTACGCCAATAATAATATTTTCATTTTATCTTTGTTAGTCCTCTAGGATCAATAAAATCTCTCTATATACTCGGTACAGACAACTTAACACATACAAATTCAGAAACTGCTCAAAGGAAAAACACAAGATGATATTTACATCTAAACCAGGAGTGAGTAATGCAAGGAAATGTAAATGAAAAAAGAATAGGTTCCTTGGAAATAGTGCGTAATAAGGTTTATATACGTTACTGCATCAAACAATAAATTTTGAGCATTTTTTAAGAATTGCTTAGCTATAAACCATGTAAAAGAAACAAAAAGCACCTCATATATTTTTCTAGCATGTCTAATAATATTGCAATACAAGTATCAAACAATTGCTCTAAACCCACTGGATATTAAATTTAAGCTGAGTAGCTCATTTCATTTGTATAACATTACAGGACTTATCACTGAGCGGAAAAAAAGAATGAACATTTATGAAATTACACAAATCTCAACGTGACTGCCATGATTTTTTTTTAACCGAATGTCTAATGGAGGCTTTATAGTTTAAAAGTGTTAAGCGGTTTCAGATATATCGAACTCAACATACTCCTAACACTGCTTCAGTGACTATTATTCTGGCTTAATCCTTCTGACTGCACGTGTGTGTTCTATAGGTTCTGTATGAGAAATATGTGCGTTACAAGCAAGAAGTCATGCACTGATTATCACTGATATCTCGAACTGTCATCATACTTTTCCTCCGCAAAACTTACTTCTATGAGACCTTACCTCTCTCTCTCTTGCCACGAGGCTGTTATTGACACGGCAGAAAATATTTATTTAGATAAAATGACTTAAAACATATCAGTCTTTCTCAGTCTGAAAGGAGGTCTGCTTAACAAGGGAGACCTGAGAGTGCTGCTCACATACACATAAAAAAACATGCAAAATGCTTGCGACTACAGAAAATCCTTACATGATGACATACCATTACGTGTCCTTTTCCCCTAATTTTTTAGTTTTCATATAAAATGAATTATCTTTAGAAGAGTACATAAATATGAAAGCTGCAATTAAAATATTTTTCTTGGTCACCATTTGATATAACATTAACATCTATGGGAGCCATTTTCGCAACACACTTTATATATTCATTCCATTATCATAAAAATTGTCTTCCAGAACTGCAAACGTAGGATCAATAAACACTTGAGCAAAATAGGAATATCAATAAAGGAAATACAATTTTTGTGACAGTCTAGGTTTACAGATATAATCAAAACTAACTCAACTGACGGATATGGAAATGAGGTATACAAGTCACCTTATGCTTGCCTGTACTGAAAATGCTCGTTAATAATATAGTGGTTTCTAATAAAACAACTGCACGTGCCCATTTTAAATGCCACCATCAATCTCCAATTACATGGCATATAATAATCTTGAACATTTTTACTTTGATCTCAGTGACCACGCACACCCATGGGGTGGGGGGAACAGGTTTTAAATTACCATGTTCACAAATTACACACACAGGCGTTTTATTTGATATGTTAAATAATTGTGCTGTTAAACTTATGCATTTCTTACCGCCGCAACAGCACCCTACCTGTTAAGGATTGAATGAAAAGAGATATCTTTTTTTAACATTTCCATTTGAAAAGAAACAGCAGAACAAAGAAATTTCAACACCCTGACGCAGACCATCACATAAATTATGCAAAAGAACGTTACCACTGGGTTCGCACCCCAGGGGCAAATGATAATATTATAACTACTAGACTAGAACATAAAAAAGAAACACCTTAACGTTGAATTTATCATTTAGTCCAGACACGGATGCTCTTTTGTATGAACATCCACCCCGAAAAAAATAAAATAAAAAAGAAACACAAATGAACTTACGCTAAAAAACGTTAAATTCTAGAATAGCTTTTTTTAACATTAATCCTTAATTACCCTAAGTGTTAATCGAAGTTTTAGTGACAACAGGTGTACTAATAAATAATTATGACAGGCAAAGTTTAGGCAATGTCGAACCACCACATGAAGCGGGTAATTATTTTATACAATGTGTATCAAGTAGCACGTGACTGAAAGTTGCATTACTATTGCTTCAGGAAAAAATAATCAAACTAGAAAAAGACCAGTGTAAAAAGTCACGACTAATACATCTAAAAAAAAAATATTTTCCAAACCAATACAATTCAGTTAACTAGAATTTAGAGATCTCAAGCATTTATGTTGATGCAACTTTGTTAGCACTGCTTAGAAGACCGAATCCCACAAAAATTGAAAACGATCTTCACGCTGCATCGTCCCTTAGTCCAGAAATGAATCGACAAATTGTTAAAGGACACCGTTTCTAACATCTAGGATAGGCCTCCTCTTGCTCTAATAAAAAGACCTTAATAAATGTCTCTAATATTGTTAGCAATCGCTTTCTTACATCGACTTGAAACGATTTCCACTCTGCTACAAGGATGCCGCTCCCTATTTTCCCATTTGTATTGCCTTTAATATGACCAAAGACCCGGAACCACTCCTAGCCGCGTTCATGTACCACAGATTATGGCGCAGTTCCTAAAATGTAGTCCTGGCCTCATGAGTTAAAGAGCAAGTAGTACTGGCTGCTCTCTTGCGCCGACCGACATCCTTTGGAACGATCTCCTGCTTTCTGGGATCTATTCTCCCTACTTTTGAAGAGCATCACTGACATTTCCATGGAGGATTAACATCAATTTATCTTTCCCAACGACTTAACAAGATTATTCACGGCTTCCTTCTCCTTGAAATGAACTACAAAGTAACAATAAAAAGCAGACTAGGTAGACATACCAGTGACTACACGAAATTTCTTCATAAACGACCAGTCTTTACTGATGGGTGTAATATTTTTGTTTATATAGGGAAAAAAAGATCAAGAGGTAACTAGTCTCAATAGAATGGTGAAATTTTGTACAAAAGCCCGAGTAGTTGCAATAATAAAACCAGGAGTACTAATCAGTAAAAATCTTGCGCTGAAAATGGAAAATACGCATGAGTTCAACTCTGAAAGCAGCCCTCCTCTCTGTGAGAATGTTTGAAAAGCGCCAGGGATTCCCTATGTCAAGTCCTTTTGATTCTCACTGAGAGGCCTCTTTAAATATTCTTTGAATATTCTAACCCATCGATCTCATCCAGCCTAACGTCTCCCTTCCTGACGAGCCAATGAAAAGCAATGTTTTCATTCGGTGCATCTTGCATCTAATGACCACTAAACTCAGCCCTTCTCCTCCCCCGCAAAATCTTTTCACTTCCTTTACTGGAGCTGTACATTTGTAAAATGCTTCTGTAAACGTAATTTTTTCTACAATTGTAATAAAAAAAAACAATCACTTTATCAGAAATAGTACGAGCTTCCTTTATCAAAGCCTTTAGCTGTCGCCTACTAAGTCGAACTAAATCTATTCTTATAAAAATTTATATCATCAACTTTGCCTGGAAATAAAGCTTGGAAGTTGGAAATAAAGCGTGGGAGTAGAGAATATGTCACATTATGAAATCAAGCATGTTTACGATAAATGGGTTCTAAAAGAATGGAATCCCTAATGGGTATATTCAGAATGATTCAAGATGACATCCTAACTTCTCAAGTCTATTTTCTTTTGCCACGAAGAAAATATAAAAGGAAAAAAAGAATAGGAATAAAAGAGGAGAAAAACCTTAAAAGTAGAAGTGTCTACGGATGGGGAGAGCATAAATGAAGACTTACATTTATTACGACTCTCTCACAGAAGTCGTGATCGTGAGGAATGGGTTCGAAGTTTCCCGTCCCAATGAAGGTCTGAGGATTTGGGCCGTCATCGTCTTGGCTACTTAGCTTGGGTAGTGACCTGCAACGAAAAAAAAATACGTAGAACCCATCCATCAGCAATATCAATAAAAATATAATGTCCTGAGCATGCAAAATTTAGCAGGTCATTAAACATACCTGCTGCCAATTACTAAATCTTGCAAATACACACTATAGCAAAAGCATTCTCAGTAATCGAACGGGAGTATTAATACAGCTTCGAATTATCCATCAGTTCTTGTGAGCAACGAAATCCAATATGTGGCTTCTACTTATTTTGGGCATAAAATTAGTTGAAGACTGTCCGGACAGATAATATATATATCTATATGTTCTGATTATAGAGTAACGTCTGAATTTCAGTCTTTCAGTCACGATTTACATCTAAATAAGGCTTCTTTTGATTTCCTCGCTTTTTCTCTGATATAATTTATTCTTTACTTCTGCATTTCTTTCTCTGTACTAGGCTGCTTTTCTACTGGAGCCTTTGGATGAGTAGCATTCTCCTTTTCCAACTAAGTTGTTGCTTGGCTAATAATAATAAAGATGTATTCCTTCGTTCCGTTTGAAAAGACTAACAAATAAAGCATTGTCCTGGATAACATAACCTAAAGAATAACCCCTGCATAAAACTTATATTATTTACAATCAAAACGCAATTACTATAATTCATTTACGCCTCATAAAAGCTCAGTGGTTGCGTAAGTCTTGAAGTTTTTTCATAATTATTAAGTTTAAGGCTCCGTATGTTTCATCCCCAAATAAAATTAATGAAATGACATTTTCTGGTTAAAACAATCTTTGACTCGGTACTAGAATTCTGATGAAAAAACACATAACATCTACAGCTGATACAAAAAAGTTAAACGTTCTTCATGACTTGCTTTGAAACATAGCACAGATAAGTAAAAGTATTCTGTAATAAAATAAGATCAGAGTGAGTATCATAGCACTGACAGTAACTTAACCGATGACGAAAGCAGTAAATTAACATTCATCACAGCCATGACCTTGGAACAAACAAGACTCGCAAAGGCCTAGTAACTGAGAGGTTTAATGGACACTTTCTACATTGGGAAAACTTGAAAAAATGGCCATTTTCACACGTTTATGCCTCAAGTCTTCATAAAAAAAATTGTTGAAATTTTGTAGTATTATTTTTAAAAGGTTATCTTTTTTTTCAGGTCGAAGGTACCCCTTATTCTTACTGATTTTTCTTACAATTCTGTTGTCAAAAAGATATTCAATCGTGTACTAAATCAATCATGTTAATTGAAGAATACCGAACTCTGTCCTCACACCATGACCGATGAAAAACCAAACAAAAGTTACCTCTTCATCAGGATGAATTAATTGTCTGCAAACACATACATTGCGCATATATAAGTTCGTGAATAAAATTACATAAGTAACTAAATGTATGGTATAAATTGAAGTCACAAGAAAATCAAAGCAGAAATTGCTAATCCCTTAATCATGTAAAATACCGAGCCGAGGATGAAAAAAAAAAAAAAAATTGCTCTAAAAACACATACTACAGACTCAATGCTTCTACATAAAGCCTATCATAGGTTCCATTTAGAAAGTATCTTTTCTGTGCTTCTTCGCTGCTAAATGATTTGATTCATAAACTCATTTACCAATATAAATTTTAATTTTCTTCCCATGATAAAATCAGCTTGACACACCTTTGGTTAGTTTTTCAAAAAAAAAGTTTACACAAAGTTTACAAATCCGCAGTTGAATTTTAACGTTTGAGGTCAAGTTAGCATTTGTTTGAAATTAGACTCAACAAGAAAGTCGTTTCCGCAGTGTATGTTATGGAACTGTTCTCTACCTTTCATGAAGAATGCATTGCACAGAGAGCTTATCATCTATATAATGACTGAACTTTAGAAATAGAAAGAATTTACATACAGAGAAGTGCCTAAAACAACCTGCTTTCCATACGTAACAACACATTCACTAAGACTAAAAATACTGAAGAGGAATAATAAAATTCCAGTTCCATATGCTTGATGATGGCTGGAAAAGAACTTGCCATTCAATAAGATGCCAGTCCTCTCTTTCGCTCCATTTTCATTGCCCAGTCTCAAAAGTTTCCCACCTTTGTGAAATGTTTTGCCTATACTAGCATACTTGCACACACACACACACACACACACACACAGAGAGAGAGAGAGAGAGAGAGAGAGAGAAGAATGTTGGCAAGGCTCAATGTTGCATCAGCTATGACAAAAATGATTCGTACAAACTACTACTTGCACACACGGAAATTTCATCACAAAGAAACTTTCCCAACATGGCATTAGGGAAATAAGAAAGGAAATGAGGATATTGCTTCCATATTTCCCGCCTTCTCTCCCTCTCTCTCTCTAGCCCAAGCAAAACGGGTCAAGATGACTGAGAGGCAACGGACCTTATACATATCATGATATTAGGGCTTCCCCAGTTTTAAGTTTCTTTTCACTCGTTCTCACGCCTCCTTTTGCAATGATTTATTTTAAGCGAAAGTCATGGAATTTGTTTTCGGTAGAGTAAGGTTAATGTCTTCGGGAGCTTTCAGTTTACTTAAAAATACTCATTTGCATGGTCAGTGTTGTTTACTGACAGTGAAGTTAACCCTCCCCACCATCAACACATTGGTCATTAACGAATCAGTGTCTTTTTGGGAGAAAAATCCTGATAAATAATGAACTAAGATCATAGGCATCAAAAATACGAAAAGTAAAAAAGAGTAACGGCAATGAATACAATGAAATAAAATCATTTCATGTATTTTTTATATGATCACCCCTTCAATGTGCTCTATCGATAGGTCTTGCGCCCTTTCTCTAATCCCTTTCATGTCACTTCTCTCCTACTACATATTCCCTTTCCTTGTTTGTCGAAAAAGAAAAAACTTTTTCATCGTCTTCTCTTCCACTCTTCCTTTCTTTGCTTTTACTGCTTCTGTCGTAACTCAGAAGCAATACTGGGAAGGTCTCGCCAGCGTCTCCCTCCACGGGCAGGTCTCCATCGTTCAGGAAGTTGATTCAACTTCCTTCGACAGACACATTATCACCAAGCACTTCCACAAGAACTTGGGTCTCTGAATCCATTATGAATAACATTTACGGGCTCAGAAGCTTTTTCAGTGGCCAATTCTAACTTGCGAGTGAAAGATACTCATACGATTAAATGAAAATCCAGGCGCCGTCAAGTATACTGCGATGACCTGCAAAATCACTGACTGCAAGAGAATATTTCATGGATTTAGGAAATCACGTTATTCGGGTTCATGTTATTTCTGCAACTAATCTTCACAACGCAACCACCAAAAGTAATTAAGGGTGATAAATTAACAACATATACGGTATATATCGTTCCGAACAACAGGAGTAAAAGTAAACAGTTATGCAAACAGATAGGAAGAATAAGAAACAACATGGACTGCAACGAGTCAATCACCCATTCTTTATTTCGTGCAACTGAAATAATCCCAGAAGTCCGTTACTTATTCTTTACCTTCTATTTACACGGAACATGAATTCCTGTCCTTGAGTAAATCACTACATTTAATTCATGTCTATCTGCCCTAACACAAACACAGCAGAACTGCGGATTTAGGAAATGCAAATGCCAGGAAATTGTAGGAAAAGTAACATCGGTAATTTATAACTGGATTAAAGTATTGAACTGGACAAAATAATTGGATACCGACCTCATACTTCTCGAATAATACATCGACTCCCTTATTCCCAGCAAAGTGTTACGGTTACTATATTTGAACGTATTAGATATTATCTCGTTTCTTTCCATTTCAGCAAAAAGATTTCACTCTTCATCGTATCTAACTGCAATACGGATAGATTTTCGAAAACTGACATTTAAGAAAATAAGCAAACTGTATTAGAATGCTATGACAGAAGAACTAAGCATTCCTTTCTCTATCTCTCTCTCTCACACACACATGTAGCCGATAAATGACTCTGGAAAATTATTTAAGCATTCATGACAGCACTTAACTTTCAAGATGCTCCTTTGTTTTTTTCTAACAGAAAGTTCACACCAGATAAGAAACCAGAATTAACCTCAGATTCAGTAACTAGTAGTTATCACCACTCTAAAAATAGAAAATTTCGATAACCTGAATGAAAAAAATCTGTTAACGTCGCAAAATAGGGAATACGCTTACCTTGCGTCACTGTGTTTTAACTGACAGTGCCATGACTTCGTTATATCTAAAATATTAACTTTGTTAGCAGATATACTTTATATGAAGAGCCTAATAGCTCTTGATTTTAACTATCTTTTCATCTACCAACGATTTGTAAAAGATTAAGTAACCAGTTAGAGGCACTATCTCAAGACACCCCAGATGGAAGTTTATTTATAGCTATGATGTTATGTAACAATTGCAAGAAATTATTGAACTTTTGAGATAAATATGGCAGTCACAGGACTGAGGTGGATATTTGGCTATTGATTAATCAAACTGCACGACTCTGAAATCATTCAATACGTAATAGTACTAATAAAAATATACCCATTCTATATTCTGGACAAACTAGTGAGAAGATCACTGAGTTCTTAAGCAAGGACCTCAACACTGTAAAAAATGAAAGCTCCTTTCAAGTATTATTTCGAATGCCATTCTCGTTTGTCAAAACGATATATATATATATATATATATATATATATATATATATATATATATATATATATATATATATATATATATATATATATATATATATATATATATATATATATATATATATATATATATATATATATAATCATGAAGCCACAAACGTCGCTTAATATCAAATTCACGCTACCTCAGGAATATCCCCGATGGGAATTATCACCGAAGGGAATTTATAAGTGATAAATGGACTGGTACTGCCGAGTCTCGAACCCACGACACAGTTACTTATCCAGCGACTCCAGTCGACGTTCTACCCACTGAGTACCAGTCCATTCATCACTTATAAATTCCCCTTCGGTGATAATTCCCCATCGGGGATATTCCCGAGGTAGCGTGAATTCGATATTAAGCGACATTTGTAGCTTCATGATTGTATATAAATCACGGTGTGATAAAAAAATTTCATATATATATATATATATATATATATATATATATATATATATATATATATATATATATATATATATATATATACACACCACATTTCTCCTTATAAATCACTAATAAAAAGCTTGGAACGAGCAGTTAATCAGGTTAGAGCAGAAACTAAATAACTGTAAAATCCTTCCACACAATTAGTTTTCGAAAGTGTTATAATGTTGAAGCTCAAGTTATTTTCACTTAAATTCAAAGAAATCAGAGAGAAACTTATATTTACGCAACGGTCCTCTATTCTTAGTGATAATTCACCGTAGGTATCCCAAAATTTCTCTCTGTTTAGTAAAATTTATCTTATAAAAAAATAACAACGAAAAACCGAATAAAACTTGTATCCCCTACCTTTATATAAGAAAAAAAATCTGAAGATTAAGAAACAGGATACGGTGGTAATAACAAAAAATACAATACATATGAATGACATCTACAAATGGGTGACCTCTAAATGTACCTTTGTGATTTGCTCTATTTTATTTTCGTGGACGATGAATGCACAGATGTAAGATGAATTTCTTCATTCGTATCCATTCGGATTTCAATTTTCAGTGAAACGCTAATCCGGAAACAGAAGTCACTCTGACCAGATCATATGTTGCTTACGTTTACAAAAACAGTGTTTTAATTAATTTACTTCGCATACAACAGAAACAAAAATTTGAATCAGGTTGATTTATTCGACAGGTCTCCTCTCAAATAATCGTCGAGAATACAGACATTCTACATTTAAGGCTGTACTCTATCCTGCTATCACTATCTTATACAAGTTCATGCTACAGAATGTCAATGAATAGTTTAGGTTCACTATTACTTCTGGTTTACTGCTATTTTTGACAAGTGCCAACCGATTTTGATCCAATTTTTCATCACCTCAGTACCGTTTCCAGTTTTCAAATTCAGACTAAAAAATTCAGACTAAAATAAACAAAATGCAACAAATGAGTTAGATGCCACGTATACTTCAATTAA
>NC_089795.1:31125267-31130267 GCF_040412425.1 Macrobrachium rosenbergii
CCAGAGCAGGGCTGGATCTAGCACTGACATTTAAAGCCGATAGGAGACGCTACGATTCATCCAGCGCTTTTGCCATTTATTTACCTAACCAAATCTTTTGTTCTATTCTTGTTTACACTATTATATATACCAAGTTGGTTTTTCATGTCATTCGCTACTGCTATGGTCTGTTGATGAATTACGACAGTTTTTTTTTCAGAAACTCGACCAGGAGGCCAATGATTTTTGCAATGTAACCACATAACTTTCCTAACCAGCAGATTTAATTGAAATATAACCATATTAACCAATTCTTTCAAATTAAATTACCTCCGTATGGTTACCGACAACCTCTTCTTCTCCTTTCGATATTAGTATGTCTCGGCGTGATTAAAAGCTAGTGATTAGTATACGAAGGTTTTCATTTCATCGGTCGCTGATGTAACTGTTATTGGCTGAATGACAAACAAAATCATTCGAAGATAGGACATTATTGTTACGTCACTGCCATTTACAGAGCAAACCTTATTGATGTTTTCGCTGCACTACTCATCACTTTACTTGAGCAATGTTACTTCACACAAAAGAATTCCTTTTCTAAAATATTTGCTAACATGGATACCTGAGAATCATAGCACACTTGTCTTCGATTTACAGTCATACTGAGGGAGATATCAACTTCTCCTGGCTTTGTATACTAAGAGTACAGCATATTTTAATGTTTATTTAACTACAGACTTGATCAACATGTACAAACACAGAGAGGACCGATTTTTCTAATAGTAAATAAATTGTATTAATAGTCTGAAAACAAGTTCAAGGACGACGAAAGAGCAAAAAAAAAAAAATAAAATAAAAAATCACAACAAAAATTCACAATCATAAAGAATGCTTGCTTATCGTAACTCCAGCGTCTTTTCACAAGGTGCATCAAGGTTGAAACAAATTCTAAAGGAAGGCATGAACGTAACAATATGTATCTGGGTATCTTACCCACCTTCAAAGCCACAGCACTCGTCCGATAGCAAACGCGGCTAAATTCTGATAACGCTCAGGTAACACGAAAATGCACATAATAGCGACATCCAACGAAAAAGCACTCAAAATATTTTCAAGAACATTTTTTTCTATGTCAAGCATCAAATACGTTCTCCTTCTCTCTCTCTCTCTCTTCATATATATGAAAAATTTTACTCTATTGTGTGTGTATGTATTATGTATGTGTGTGAGTATGTATGTGCGCACTGTAAGTTCCGTATATATTTGGGTAGGTGTGTGTAGAAAAAACTAATTTTTAGTCTTGGGGTGATTTTGTAGGTTTTTGGCGAAAAGGAGGAAAACGTTAGGGGGAAACAACACATCCCCAAGAAGCCCCACAAATGACAGGAAAGGGAACAGTCATAGTTCTCTCAACTACAACAGATATATTAGCGACTTGTTTCAGAAATAAAATGAAAAGGATGATCATATACTAGCGGCTTGTTTCAGAAATAAAGTGAAAAGGATGATCAGATATCATTATGATATGATTACCAATAAGATCTTTCCTTACAGAAACCATACCTGTGACGGGAAAGAAGGCTGGTAGATTTCAAATGTTTTATAAAGAACAATGAATAGCTCCGGGTAAATCTGGATATATCAGAAGTGCGAGGAAAAAAATGATGACTGGAGTTGTTAGAAAGGTAGCTATTTCTTGGAATAACTTGTACAAGTATACCGGGATTAAAGACGAAGGTAAAAGAATCAGAAATGTCGGGGCAACATCATCGACACAGTATTGAAAAATCCAGGACGAAGCCCCTCAGGCACTGCAGCTTATCTGGTTATAAAAGACTACAATACTTAACGGCCTTGTTCGCCTAAATGATAAGGATGAAGTAAGTGTGTGTGACAGGGTCAGCTGCAGTAGTTCGTCTACGGAAAATACACAAGAAATGAAGGAGTCAACAGGAATATCATTATTTTTTATCGGAAAGAGAAACAGGGACAAGACAAGACAAGACAAGACTAGAGTGGGAAAAGCAAGACTGAGAGGAATATTTTAGGTATGGTTTCAATCAAAGAAAAGAGCAAACTATTAGAACACGAATTTATACTAATACAATTTGTTCTTTCTTGAGTTTTAATCCTTCTGTAATTTAATTTTGCAATGATCATCCGCAGCTAAAGTCAGAACAGAACGAAATTCCATGTAAAATATCATGAATAGCTATTTCATCCTGTTAATAAATGACAGGCCAATAATGAAGACAAAGTACTGTCATCTCACTACGCGGTAACAGCCCTTTCATGGCCTTAGGTTGGCAAACATATTCAGCTTAACGTACTAACATCCTCGTTAATTATGATTCTACTTCGACATATTTGCTAGTACAGTGATAAAGTTCTTGTGCTTTCTAACTTCCCTGTATAGCTGTAATTGTTTCCCCCTTTGAAAGACTTTTTGTTTTTCCCCCCTTTCGCAATGATTTGTTTTTTGGTGATTTTCATGTTCTCCTTATTTATGGAAATTAAAATATTACCGAAACAAGGAAAGAAAGATGATTGTTACTCTTGTTCGTTGTAAAAGAAGAAAAAATTATACTTTCATGAAGCTAAATCTTAAAATGATTTGAAAACAATATACGATCGTTATTGCAAAATATTTAAATGCAGTTCTTAATTTTTTTAAATTAAGAACTGCATTTTTTTTAAGAAGAATTATCTTTTTATCTAAGATATCCTCCTATCCAGAACCCTTCTCCACAACTACGAGACATTAACATCAAAGCACGTAGAAGACAGGGAACCGAATTTGAATCCCGATTCCGTTTTCTATTGGATATCAACAAGGGGTCACAAGGCGAAAGCAATCTCATATGTGGGGCCAAAAAAATTTTTTTTCAGGTACAGGGGTCAACGGGAAGGGAAGCCCAATGCCATTTTCTAGCCCAGGCCCGAAGAACGCATGGAAAAAGGAAAGTGTGAGACTTTACGACGATGGAAGCGGTAGTTTCATTTCTTAAAAGAGGAAAGGTCATAAGAACCAGGAAAAACGAAAGGATGAAGAGAAATCCAAAGTTCAATTCACTATTTCTTAAATATGACTTACATTTTACGTACCTCTTTTGAACCTACTCTATGCATAATAATACAAGGCAAAATTGTTACAAAACAGAACGCTAAGAAACTGACTAAAGATAATAAGAATCTAATCAATTTAATGGGGAATATCAAGAGATAATCTCTGGCATTGTATTTAGTCATGGTTAGCCGAGATCAGAAGGGCCTAATGAACATTCAACATTGTATATGTGTCTGAATGTTGAGCAAAATATAAAATATAATCAGATAAAAAAAAATCAGACATCACAGTCTTTCCCGGATAGAATTTGAAAACGAGACAATTCTTAAAGGAAACCGATGACTGGACTGCTGTCTCTCGTTTTACAAATTCGTGCCTTCTTTGCTCCTGGAAATCCAAGCCTATTCATTCAAACACTATATAAACGTATTCCGTTAAGATTCTAACTAGATTTAAAACTAAGTTAAGAGCAATTAGAACAATTAACCGAAAACCCCAACGACAGTCGTGTAATCTTTTCGATAATTTAAAAAGTTAAAACAGAATATCTCCCAAACAACCTACCTTGCTGAAATGCTGTTATGAGGCCTCATCAATAAAGGACTACGCTTCTTCAAAAGGTCATAAACCGAAAATTAACAATCTGACATCAAGAGATGGTACGTTTTTACGTCAAATTTAATAAAATTATTCTATGTGCATCCAGCACCAAATTCTACAGGCTGGAAGTATCTCTCACATCAGTACGATAAGTAAACAAATGCCCAGTTCAAGTTGTCTTATCAGCCAGTCCGAACTAACACTAATTAACAAAATATGTTTCACTTTTCGCCTCGGGATTTGAGAAAAATAACGGAAATTACGCCACCCAAGATAAGCCAATAATAATTAATAAATTTTTCCCCGGTTAAAGGGGTATACAGATATAATAAATTTTTTGCTAACGCTCAAAGAATCTAACAAATAGACACTTTACACCTATTAATATTAATCTCGTGTAGTCTCAAAGACGTTTCAGACAGGAATATATTTACACGAAGATTTAGGTTGGGCTAATAAATTGGGTTTTAGCGCATAGAAACTTGAAGATTCTACAGTAGTTGCAAAGAGCGAGTCCAGAGACTAAAATCTAATCTATGTATAAGATGATTTCGACGCAAAATTAATAAAAAAAAAATACTAGATAGGTGACCGCATGTTTACAATAAATAGGATTGATGAACAGAAATGAAACCATATGAAAAACGGTCAAGATACAGCTGAAAGGAGTGCAATGACTACCAAGTATGTACAATAGTCAAGATATAAAATTTGAAGGGGCAGGGCACCAAATGAGAAAAAAAAGAAGACCCAAATGTCTTGAGGAACTTTTGTTCGGGGTTATGTGACAAGGAGGAATGCAAAATAAATGAAACTCGGAACGACTACCGATATTAAAAGCAAATATATTTTGTTCAAGTCGAAATTCTAATATAAAAACTAAACTACTTACTGGATGGCTAAACAACAAATATTATTTATCTAAATAAACACAAATAAGATGAAGGAAAAATCTAATTCTCAAAACACTGCGCTGCAGATAAAGAAAAAGTCTCTGAAGACAGGTGGTCTCAGGCCAAAAAAAAAAGCTACATGAATTAAAAAAGAATCATAAAAAATATATAATTTATAAAAAAAAGCCTAGCAACTGAACATAACATTATTATTATTATATAGAAGACGACACTGATAAAGACTGAAAAAAAAAATAAAAACAAATCCAAGCAGCATTCATCAAAAATATCAACGTATTACATTACAGGAGTACCTAAGTATCTAACAGCAACTTAAGTCTTCTTATTCAGAGAGGTAGCCCGTTATTTATTTTATGTGCTAAGGCAGAAGGGCAGAGGAAAAGAAGACAAAGGCAAAATAAAGAAAACTGGTATGTCTTGCATATGAAGGATCAGATAGA
>NC_089795.1:31135267-31152767 GCF_040412425.1 Macrobrachium rosenbergii
CGGGCGTGTATGTATGCAAATATAATTATCAAATGAAATACTCTGTATAGTTAACACAACCACATTGTGACAAATATTGTAATTGACAAAGAAGTTATATACGAGAGAGAGAGAGAGAGAGAGAGAGAGAGAGAGAGAGAATATGTTGCAGTGGATAGTGTGAGAGGAGGAAGGCCGGCAGTGTTGACAAGTCTATCTCCCTCTAATGAAGATCAAATGAAGATCTTTCCACGGTGTGACATTGAGAAGCGAAGGAAATACTCTAGGACTACAATGTATTGTTAGTGTTCTACCAGTTTTAACACAAATCAAAAATAAATCACATTACTTTATCACTCGAAATGACTTTATTTATATATATGGAGTCATTTTAAGGTAGTAGTTGGTGTCAAAACATTACTAACACAATAAACGTAATAACACACTTACTGACAATAACTAGCATTTCATTTTTCATAACCGAAGGGTTTAAAAGTAGGTCTAAATGTTCCCGAATGCTGAATAGATGGAAATATAAGGAACCTTCCGTCAATAGATCATTTTAATCTGCTTTGGTTACTGACTTGAAAGGTATAATTAACCGGTTGCTTAGAATGTTATCTCGGAGGAGAACGAAATAGAAATGCGGATGCTGTAACCTGCCGGAAAGAAGCCCAAGTCCGGGTGGTAGTTCGGCTTTAGGGAGAGAAGAGGCAGGAGGAGGAGGAGGATGTGGAGTTGGAGGGGCGAGAGGAGAGGAGAGGAGAGGAGAGGAGAGGAGCTGGAGGAGGTGGTGACCAGTACAGTCACATACAGGGAGCAGGAAGAGGAGGAGGGTCTTGTTCTACAGCAACAAAAACATTTCCTCCTCCACCACCACCTCTTCCTTTTCTACGACCAGCACAAACAACAAAAGTAGCATCATCATCATTCACTATGAACAAGAAACAAACAAAATGAATATCCTGCTCGGGATAAACAAAAACCGACACAAGCTAGGATAACACGATATTATTTTTATACTCATTCGCAAGGGCAGTGAAGGTTATTTCTCTTTCTTTGCTATAACCGGAAATATCAGTATTCTGGTGTGACAAACTAAAAACAACTGTATACATGATGGAAAAGTCATGCCTGGCTACATATTTCTGACTCCAAACATGACCTTAATTTTAAACCTAACCAACCTATCTTATTCTGATGTCTGTCAATCACGTTGTCAAAGGTTTTTCCTTAGTAAGCATTCTTCCAAAAATATAGAGTATAAACAAAATATTGCCGTTCACTCTATACAAACTCAAACAGTTTCATCAACCAAAATCCAAAATTGCCCTTCACGTGATAATAAGTGAATAATAATACCTTATTAGCCTTATAATGGCTGGGGAGTGGGGAATAACTATAAAAACATTTAAAAAAAAATTCTATATAGTTAGGCAACGTTAGGTTAAAGTTAAGATTTGTTAGGAGACACACCTTTAGAGATAAATAGAAATCTTCCATCATCTAAACAATATTTTTACACATACCCATTATAGCATCAAAAATGAAATAATTTTCACTTGTAGGGATAAGCCTAACAAAAAGGTGTGAGTTAGCTGAGAAGTATATATACAAACATACATATCTGTACATAAAAATATGAAATTATATAACTTTACAGCACATTCTATCTCACATATTAAAATATCTAAAAATGCTATTCATGTAAGCACTAGGACGAAAAAATTGACGTGTGCCGTATTTAAAGCAACCTCCTTATTGATATAAAGCAATAAAATATCTATTGCGAATGACAAAAGGTAGAAAAATATAAAATGCAACGAGAGCCCCTAATGTGACTTTTTAGCATAACCTGGAGTCACACTATGTTCTTCCGTCCTACCTTTTTTATTATTATTATTATTATTATATATATATATATATATATATATATATATATATATATATATATATATATATATATATATAACCTATTTATCTACCTATATATATATATATGTGTGTGTGTGTGTGTGTACATATACATATAAATAGTGCCTCAGCTTATTAGACGCAACATAATTTAGGTTTATTGCTAAGCTCCCTTTTTAAAACTAACGAGTTTTTTTTCAATAAAGCTCCTTATCAAGCCTTATCATTTGGAATTTCTACTGGGATAAACGAAGATGTAACGTGTGTGTACATGTGTAGACCCATATTCATACTACATAAACAAGCACACACAATCACACACATGTACATTATACAGTATATATATATATATATATATATATATATATATATATATATATATATATATATATATATATATATATATATATGTATATATATATATGTATACATATACATATATATTACATATACATATACATTTTATATATATATATATATATATATATATATATATATATATATATATATATATATATATATATATATAATAAGTAGTTCCCATGAAGAGAGCGACGTAAGAAACATTAATATGATCATTTTCAAGTGTGCCAAATTATTTTTAGCCTTTTTTCGTTTTACTATGCTTAATTATTAACTCAACTGCAGTTTCAGCAGTTAATTTCGCATCTCAAAACTTTACCACTGGATGGTTACCTATCGCTCCATCACTAATGTTTTAAAAATATAAAAAAAGATCTCAAGTTACAGGATAAACACTTAAATAAGGAAGCGCCAAATGTATAGCATGCAAAAAGCATATAGATGTTGCAACCACATTACTAGACAAGTTTCCCTTATAACTTTGATAGTCGGAGAGATGGGTTCTCGAAATCTTGATGTGATTTCATGAATAGTGTCGCAAATTTACTCGTATATGAAAGATGTTGGAGTTTCTACTTTCTGAGACTTTTCAAGGGCGAAAATTCCACCTATAATATACAGTATATTAAAATTTATACCGTACATAGTTTTCAGAATATGTTAAATGGTCGCCCGCCTACTCGACAATTTCTGAAAAAAGAGAATGTAAACCTCACCATAGATGGAACGTTCCTGCGAGAGTATTCCTTTCAGAAGCAGGCAATTTTCAGACACGCAATCACAATTCAATTCATTTTCATCTTCAAAAGGAAACGTTTTCCTGTAAATGAACGTTCGGTTATCATATAAACCCAGGTGACTATCCTTATTTCTCTTGTCATCTTTTCGTCGTCTTCATAACAGGCCTTCGTTCAACCTACTTTTTCTGATGAATTTCCAGTTCTCTGTTATTTACATTCATTCGCGAATTAGTCATTCTTTATCTGGAAACTTAGGTCTGAGCGGGCCTTTCTGAATGGCCATACAAAATCGACATACTCGGTACCTCCCTAATACAGCCTTCCTTTCTATTCTCTTCCCATCTCGCCGTTTCATTTAAAGCTAATAAAGATTCGACTCTTTTCCGTCGCTAGTATTTGCACCGTTAGTGTTCTTCCCGAAAACATAAAACAGACGTAGGAGCACCATTAACTCTCCTCCATTCCTGATATATAAATAAAGAAACCTTAGCGTTTCCTTCTGGGTAGATTGCTTCCATACATGGGTTCCTCATTCCTTTTCATTTCTCTTCCTCAAGTTAATGATTCTGCTCTTACTGTCTTCGCCATAAGGTTGCCTTTTTTTCCCCGACTCCCTTTTTTTTTTTAAGTATGCTGATGGACTGCGATGCTATATAGTAAATAGGTTTACTATGGATCGAATGAGAGTTGCTTAAAATTTAAATGCTTCCCACCTTCTATTTCGAATTATCACTTACGCCACAACTAGGACTGCTCTACCTCGTCTTTCTGGAGCTAATATTTCGGTCAGTGTTCAGAGATGAGAATAGTTCCTTGACTTTGTTTGGTTCCATGGCCTTATGAATTCTTTCTCGATTTTCCCTAATTTATGGTACCTCTACGATACATTTGGTGTTAGAAACACTCCTATCGACTTTCCTCGCTCCCCTTTCCTCTTTTTTTAATTTTATATTTTTATTTTTATGCTGTCTCGATAAATGTACAACTACGGCGGTACGGTACGCCTCAACACACAAACACACACGCACAGACAAACAAACAAACAAAGATTCTGTCCTTTGGAATTCAATAGTAACAGAAAACCTTCCACCCCAGGGAACTGAACGGACCGAATAAAGGGAACAAGGTTTACGCTTCGAAATAAACATATACAAATATGAGTTACAACTTCCAACCCAAGACTGTCAGCAGTAAAATCTTAACACAATTTCCTTTCCTTTTCAGATACATGAAGTGCATCTAACCATTTCCCCTATTCAGTATCTTATGGCTAAGACATGTCGAAGTATATTTTACAGAACGCGCATCTATGAAGCAATACAAATTTTACACTGCAACATTCGAAAAAAAGGAAAAAGATCGACGTGTCTTGCTGTTCTAAAGGGACAGTACAATATACCACTAAATTACAAAAACTTACATACAAAAAACACACACACACAGTATATATATATATATATATATATATATATATATATATATATATATATATATATATATATATATATATATATATACATACAAATACATATATATAATATAAAAATTACGGTATATATATGGCGCGCGGAAGAGATTCCCAGATGAAAGAAAAGATTAATTATCGCTGCGAAATTACTAGCATTGAAATAGACAATAAGAAAGTTTGAAGCATGAGGGCGACTCATAAGTACCACGAGGGTGATGATTATTATTTGATAGCTAGAAGTAGAGGGAAATAACAGGAGAGGATGAGAGAGGAGGTGCAATTACTACTAAAATTTTGAACATCTTTTATGGATGACGTTACCAACACTTTATACTCACTGCAATTTACAGTAATTATCTTGAAAACTACAACTCGTAAATTCGATATTCCCTTCATCTCCTGATTTCCTTCATAGAACACAATAATAATAATAATAATAATAATAATAATAATAATAATAATAATAATAATAATAATAATAATAATAATAATGATGATGATGATGATGATAATTTCCTTATACAGTATATCCAATAGCATTCGCAGCTTGATCATCGCTGTCAATATTGCCCGAATGTGTGATCAACAGGTCGTAATAAGAGCCCTTTAACCTTTAATATTTCTATATAACATTAATATATCGCTTACAATGTACAGCAAAGAAAAAATACTTTTCGATAGCTTTAGTTGTTGTAATTACTTTCTCTAAGAATGTGATAAATATTCAAGCCATGTAAAAAAAAAAATCAGCAAGAAACCTTTGTTTTTAATATCAAATACCAAGAATCTTCCTCTGATAGGAAAATGTTAAAAAAAAGGGAACAAATGAAATAATAAAAGTAAATAGCTTATGGAAAATCACCTTATTTACATACGTATTTGCTATAATGTCAGTGATTAAAGTAAAAAAAAAAAAACATTATTAAAAGCATCTCTTACGAACAATTTTCTATATTCATGATTTTGCAAAGGTCATGAGATACATTTTACTGACACGCACGCAGAAAATAAAAATGATCACAAAGAACTACAGATAATTACACAAAACAAATGAAAACCAAAGAAAGAGTAAAAGACCTCTATTTGGTTAGGTAACACCGTGAATGTGAAAAACTCGAATGACATGTAACCACATAGTTACAAAGACAATATAATGAAGAAAAATCTGTATATTAACACAATGAGCTTTAATGCAGTGCAATGCGTCGTATCAGCATTTAGGTTTTAAACCCTATCCTCATCATCCCAATATTTCCTGACCAATAAAATCAAAACACCCTCTTCCGCTTATATTAAATGGAAAACAGCTGAACCACGTATGACTTGAACACCTTTTCGCCTTTAAAAGTGGTTGCAGGCGATGTCGGGTTTCAGGTTCTTCGATGAGGTTGCTAGCCCTATGACCTTCCCTACCTCACTATACTCGAATAATTACCTATCTAGTACCAAATTCCCAGCTTATTTTAGCACTGGAACAATGGGATTTTCAGGAAAAGGACGTGAACAATTCTCTCGCGGCCCAGGATCATCTCCATAACTGTCTGATACAGAGGACAGGTTCCATCTTACCATATAATTCACAAACAATAAGCCAAAATTACCGTTTAAAGTAGAATTCACTGTACCCTGGGAACAATGTACACCCAATGGGAATTATAAATATTATAAGTTTCTCACCAACCAGGATTCAAACCATGGTCTGTTGAGAAACAACGATGAGCAGTGACTCTGACCATCCAGCAATTCAAATATAATTCCTCGTAGGTGTAAGTAATTTCCAAGGTATAGTAAATTGATATTAAACGGTATGTGTAGTTTAATATTTGAAAAATTTAAAAAGGTAACGCATCTGTATGACACAAAAATTCATATTAATCTATCTATATATATATATATATATATATATATATATATATATATATATATATATATGAGTGTGTGTGTGCGCGAGCGCGCGAAAAAGACTAGTAAGCAGACATCCATCAATAAAAAAAGGAACTCAGTTGTATTTATGATCCTGTTGTATTCCCGCTTTGAAATTTATAACCTACTAAAGTAGACATTCCAGATGAATCTAATCATGTATTGTCGTATAAGAAGCAATATGCTCACCTACACGTGAGAAAAAAAGTAAATAAATACAAACATAAAGAAGGGGGGGAGGGATAGAACGGAGTAATGTTGGGCTTCAGCGAGTTATATGAAGACCTTAATGGAGAGAGAGAGAGAGAGAGAGAGAGAGAGAGAGAGAGAGAGAGAGAGAGAGAGAGAGAACTCTCTTCTCAGTGACTGTGACATACCAAGAGATGTGCTTTGCCGCTTTCTTTCCTCTTAACAACCTGGCTGTGGCTCCCTTGACCGGCAGATTCATAGGGATTTCTTGGGGATTTTGAGATAATTTCATGATTCCGAAACGGAGGGAAGGAGCGTGTTGTCTAAAAGTGGCCATGATGTAAGAATGAAAAATCACCTCCCCAGGAAAACATCAGGTTACAAACAGTTTTGTGTTGCAAAAGCCTTTTGTTCTTTGTTACTGGAAGTCAAGCGAGGGCTGGATTTTTTCATACCAATCTGATAATAAAGAACTTTGGCGAACAACAAAAAATAATATCAGCATTGACTGATCTGAAATTAATCTTCGGGTATCAACGAGCCAGTTTCAAATATAATGTTTTTATAATTTCCATTGCATGTTATATCCACTAAACATCACAATATTCAAAAAAGGTTTTCATATAATATAGTAAAATGAGGTCTGTCATTTCAATATCCACTAGTCTAAAAACAAACACACACAAATTCAATAAAAAGAAGCATCTGTAGGTATTCAGAATAATCCTTTTTTCCTCCATCAGCGATATCAATCCCTTTAAGCTCAGTCACTAGTCTCACCAAGGGGACTAAAAAGCGGCCGAGCGTTTCTAATAAAAAAAACTAGCGTTCATTAACAGAAAAAACGAGCATTCATTAACAGACTTGAAATTCTTTGAAAAATGGAGTCTGTGGTCACATCAGTTAGAACAGTGAAAAAATAATCCATAAAAATAACGTCAAAGAAATTAAGTACCCCAAAATTTACGCCAACAGCATAACATTTCTCTATATACATACATATATACATATTTATATAATAAAACCCTATATACATATATATATATACACACACACACACACACACACACACACACACACATATATATATATATATATATATATATATATATATATACTATATATATATAATATTAAGTTATTAGCTAAAATAATGCTCTTAGAGTAACATTTGCTTGATGATAACTATCAGCCAAGAAGTTACTCTAGAATACACACATTGCAGGAGGAATACGAAATGATGGTGTTAGGGATACGAGGACTGGAAGGCGAAGAAACTGGAGTATCCGCATTCGGGAAGACGTGAGAAACAAGGAATAGACGAAGAGGGAGTGCAAGATAGAAACACTTAAAATATCTCATTAAAATTAATGCTCCACTACAGGCAGAGATGAAGATATATATATATATATATATATATATATATATATATATATATATATATATATATATATATATATATATATATATATATATACACATATATATGTATATATATATATTATATACATATATATGTATATATATAATAATATATGTATATATATATATATATATATATATATATATATATATATATATATATATATATATATATTTTATGCTATTTTCTTTAGTGTGTTTTCCCCTTTCATCTGTAGGAAGAATTGCATAACTTCTGCTCTGCCTTTTAAGTTTATTTTTAAGTTTCCTTTTTTATTAAGCTCAATTTTTATTAAGTTCATTTTAAGTTTACCATTTTAAGTTTTCTTTATTGGTTCTTTAATGTGTAAATGTATTTAAGTGCGATTGTTTAAGTTCAACTGAATTTCTATTTTAAGTTTTTTATGTTTTGTGTATATTTAGCTTTAACTATTTATGCTGAATGTCCCTTTTAATTTATAACTGTAGATGATGTCTGATGATGCTGACCACGGGTCAGAAACGCAATAGAACGAATAAATGTATGTACTGGTTCTGTATGTGTTCTACGCCCTTCTCTGCCTACTATATATATATGTATATATATATACACACACCTCAAACATGCCAGCTGCGCTATAAGCCTCAATTATTTAAGGTAAATATCTAAAATAGTAATGAAAGGAAACGCATATCTCTTCATTAGCTTTAAAAAGGGAATTCTGGGCTATTTTTGTTTCACTATTTTCTAATTTTCCTGTTACTCAGAAACTGATACCAACGCTACTGAACCATCAGAAGCAGGATTTCACATACAAAAACTGAACTTATATTGATTTCGTTTATGGAATTTATAGTAGATATAGCCAGTGTAATCGATTAACAAGTGCTTATTTTCATTTGAATGTCTTTCAAGAAAAAAATTCAAGTGGTTGGTGGGATTAGTATACCTATAATTGCACTATAGAATCATGGCAACTGAACAATAGTTTTGATACGAGTCCAGATAGAGTTAAACCGAGAGGTGCGATATTTACAAATATCACTATCTCTCGATTGTTTTTTGAAAGATATCTTACGTGCATCGACAAAAAAAAAAAAAAAAAAATTACATCTCCGGCGAAAAGAGCGACACTAAACAGATTATCTGTGTCCGTAGAGCGACAGTTACAGGAGAAAGTATGTGACCAATCAAAACTTTATTTTTAACTTGTGCTAAATTCTTCAACAGCAAAGACGCTGAATTTTATCGTAATAAAACAATTCGTACTCCTGTTCCATGATTTTCCAAACCTCTGATCTACAGATATCGAAATTACGTGAGGTGTACAACAATCGATAGCGAAGAGAAGACGAAAAATATCAAGAGTTTTTATTACCGATGTTTTATGGCAAAAAAAAAAAAAAAATAAATAAATAAAAATAACAAAACATCCTTTACATTTTATTTTCTACTTGAAAATTATGATAAATTGTAAATAATACTCTTTAATACAAACGTATATTTCAACAGATGATGGGTATCGATGGAGTTGGTGGAGGAAAACATGTTACTCGCGAATAAATGTTGCTTGGACGCAAATTAGTCAACATAACTAGAAAAGTCCTGCAACCGAGGTATCAGTTATCCATGAGTATCTGGCCTCTGGTATAAAGAACTCTCTCTTTCTCTCTTGTCGACTCCATGAGTCACCAATGTTTGGTATTCCAAGAGAACCCCATCGTCCTTTGGCATGACATCTTTAAGACTCAGGCATCGTATATCTGCATCTTGACAGTCTCTCTCTCTCTCTCTCTCTCTCTCTCTCTCTCTCTCTCTCTCTCTCTCTCTCTCCTTCCTGATCATTATATACTATCGTGTCTATTTTTAAACCATTGTCACCTACATTACTTTAGGTCCTGCCTAATTTTCCAATTGGCAAGCGTAGACTTTCACATTTTGGACGTTAAGAAGGAAGCCATTAATGTGACTTGCCTGATTTTCAGTTTTATTAATTCTTAGCATCATCACAAAGCCAAAACTAAAGCAACCTCACATACACAGAATAAAGCGAACAACACCTGGCATAACAGTTCTTATATTTTTATGAAAATAAAATACTAATTTCAATAACACAACGACGGCAATGCCATCTGGTGCTTTTTAACTAAAAAGACGGGAAATATTTTGGCTTCTCTGTTCAAAAAGGCTATGGCACCTAAAGCTTTTTTTCAAATAATTTTCAAGGCTTACATGACGTATTTACCTCAGGAGAATGAGGCTCAAAATGAGAGGATTTCATCAACATGTTCATGAACATCTACACAGAATTATTTTCTAAGAAAAATCCACATGCTTGCAGAAAATTACGAGAATTGACACATGTATGTATTGTATCTTATTCCTAAATCACTAATTCACAGATATTCAAGACAGAAGAGCAAGCGCACGCACACGCGTATGCGCGCACACACGCACAGCTCATACGAAATAAGAGATTCGGTAGTTCAGCGATCTCATCTTGTAATGCCTAACGTGTGTAAATTGAAAAGAGAAATTTAGACACATTATTAATGTAAAATTTATGCAACGCAGACTGCGTTCTTTATTTCAGGAAGTTTTGTGTGATAAATTCGGATTATAACCATTCACTAAAACGATGTCATAATGGGATCCAAAAAGACCTGTCAAAACGATTGTCACTCAGTAAAGCCAGACATTGGTTAGACAAAACATAAAAGCTAATTTGATTTTCTAAACATATGCCCATATGAACATCAAACATGGAAAGATACGCGTGTGTCAGACAGGTTGCTTTATGGATATTACTGTTACTCGGGGGAAAATCGATTATAAATCACTGCATAACGAACGTGTTTACCCGTTTGTGTTTGCATGGGTATGTGATTATATAAGTCGGCAACTCAAAAATATACTTAAGGAAAAACAGAAAAGTGAGAGAGAGAGAGAGAGAGAGAGAGAGAGAGAGAGAGAAGAGAGAGAGATAAAATGGTGGAATATAATTGAAAAATGAAATAAAGATAATAACAATTACAACTCTTACAGCAAATAGTTAGCAACATCAGCTGGCAATTACAAAGGTAAAACAACCAAATGAAAGTAATTCCCCACAATGCGGTAATGAAAATTCTCGGGATACTGCCTTTAAAACCCTACTACCATTACCACCACCACCACCAACAACAACAGTTATAATAACAACTCAGCCGCCTGTTCACTGTTTCCAATGCTACTTGGGTTAATCTACTGTATGTGGTGCAACTAAATGGATTTTTTTTTTTCAGACATTTTGGTGCCTGAGCGAGCACGACTGTTAATCATTCCTTTTCAGAGAGATAGTCATTTACACCACATATGAGATGAACATATATATATATGTATATGTATATGTATATATATATATATATATATATATATATATATATACATACTTACATATACACATATATACTTACATAATATATAAATATATTTTATGATTACGTTACGTTTCCTTTATTAATAAAACCAATATCCCGTGAAGAGAGGGTACCTTAAGATAATAACATCAAAAACATATTCCTCTATTGTAATTCCCAGTAAAGAAGAATCAACCGAGCAGCCAGCATCTCATCAACAAGAAGTCGATTCCCTTTACTCTTACGGTGGTATTCCTCATCCCTTGGCATTTTCACACTCCTGAGCTTTGTGCATGTAAAAGTCACTATTCATTCTCACACTTTGTCAATCCATCAATATGAACTTTCACTTCAACGTAGTTCACCCTTTTTTCTCTAAATGACAAGTCTCAATATTGCCATTAACATTCACCTGCGCTCAAAATATTACCGCACTCTTGTTATTTCGACATGTCTCACCTTTTCAGCATTACATACTTCATTGACATTAGGTAGACGACTTTCATTTCAACAAATCCAACTTCTCCTATTATATTAACTCTCAAGAACCACACAACACCAGCTTTCAAAGTAAACACATACAAACAAAAACCCCTGAACGCACTGCAGTAAGAGAAAAGAAGCCACGGTGTAAAATACCTTTCAGTTACTGAAAGATATTTATGTCTGTATAAAAAATATCTTCGGTTAATAGGGAAATATTCAGCTTTGGGCAGTCATCGTGCAAATCTATGGTTGGGTCTCATGAGATACTCATACATCCTTATTATACTGTATGAATAATTAACTTGGATAAAGTTATTAAAAAAAATTGCTTACGTTCGTAAAATTTGCAAAAAACTAAAGCTGCTAATGCTTGAAGAGTTGTGATGACGCTGACCTCTCAGTTTCCTTATATTTTGTGCAACAGAAATAAACTTCCTTAGTAAAGAGAACAGTATGTATTACAGTTTTCATTTAGCACACTCCCCATAGGATACGTAACAGCAACCTAGAATAGATTAAAAATCTTTATTTCTAATTTTGGCACTGATCTTGACAGCAGTGTTCCGCTTACTTCCTCGAAATCAATCTTATTAATAAATTCTTCAGTAAGTAATAAATTGCTTCGACTAATTCTGAATGTCAAATACAGTTTTTGATTAGGTAAAGTTAAGGAAAGTGACTCGTTATTCTTTTTTAAAATGAAAGGCTTATTTAAGTGGAAAAAAGTTAGTTACTGTTGCTTAATATGACAATAAAATACACATGTAAAACAAACTAATCTGTAAACCATTTTGAAATGGCCTAAAATGAAAAGTGCAAGCTCTTTTGATTTTACCATTCAAACAAGAAGTGAAAACTATTCATTTGCCTATAATCTCTCGAGAATATTAAGAAAAATGGAATGACAAAATACCATAATTTCGAGAAGAGAATAAAGTTACAGGAGTGATTAATAATTTAAAATTATCATCATGGGAATACCTTAACTATAAGGCTACGGTGTAGTTTAATAATTTAGGTAAAAAGTGATAATTTCAAATCATTTCTCACACTGACATATTTTACTCCATATATTGCACCTGGTCATTGCAAAATTTATATTTCAGACAGGAGGGCCACAGTGATTCGGAGGTAAAACAACACTGGTCTATTTAGAATGTAATTTAGTGTTTCTTTTAGTTAAATGCTACACTTGACACCTTTTGAGGAAATTCTAGTGGTTCTTGATACAGATCTTCATAAAAACCTTTGCTTTGCAAAATACCATGGCAACACCACTTTCTTTAATAGCCGACTAGAGTATTTTCTTTTTCAAAGGATACATTTTATAAATGTTGGTTATATTCTTTAGTCGAAATCTAGGCACAACTATTTCCAGAATCTAAACGCTTAATTCTTTCTCCGCGGCTCACGTGCACTGAAGTTTTTCAAAGAACAATCTAGAATTTCAGGAAAATGGCTTTCCAGATTCACCGATTTAAATATAATTAGAGAAAAGAAAGTTATGAGATGGGGGAAACTATCTTATTCATGTAAAAACAGAGAGAGAGAGAGAGAGAGAGAGAGAGAGAGAGACCTGCAATTAATGAAGGAAAGATCAAATAATGAATGGAGCTGAAAAGACGTGAACTGAAGGAAAAAATATGGCAAAGAGAGAGAGAGAGAGAGAGAGAGAGAGAATGGAGGGCTGGAAGCAGATAAGGAAGAGACGAAAAGAGACGGGAGAAACAACCGGAACAAGAAATATGCGGCTTACTGTGCCAAGACCAGGGAGTCTGAAGCACTGTGAAAGCTGTATGTGTAAATATCATACATTTTCTAGGCGTAAGTATGAAGAGGCTTTCTTTACTTTGTCAATATTGCCCGCTCAAAACCCCGCTACCTTGAAAGCTTGCTGCCCGATCTTCCTCCTCCTCCTCCATCTCCTCCTCTTGCTCTTCCTCCCGCTCTCCCTTCGCTTTAAAATCCCCCATCCCCTAAACAACATGGATACCCCCAAACGGTCTCCCCCAATTCGTCCCACGGTCCCTCTCTCGTTTAACAGACTTCATTCTCTCTCTCTCTCTCTCTCTCTCTCTCTCTCTCTCTCTCTCTCTCTCTCTCTTTCAGAATTCTACATTCTAGTTCTGCTGACTGTATTCTTACTTTCTTCCCTTTGTCCTTTCTTAATCCTTGGCTTCATGAACACGACGTATCTGTATGATTACATAGCTTTGGGTACGAACGTGAAAACCGGAAAGAACTCGCTTAATGTGGTATTGCGCAACAAACATTTCTGATGTACATTTATAAGCAATACCCATTACCATGAATATTTATTTAAACACATTTTCTCATACACACACACACACACACACAGAAACACCCGCCCTACCAGGTATGATCTACCAGTGGCGACACCTCTCCATACTCTGTATTGATGAGAACTTGTAAGCCTCTCCAGAGAGTTCGCCACACCTCACCAACAATCAGAAACGTAGTCGTAGAAGCCGTTTTTCTTGAAGGGTTTCTCCCTGCGAGGAGCACACAAGTGTCACTAGATGGAAAGAAATCTCGATTTTGGTTGCTAGGAAATATACTAGACTGCCATTGTCTTTAATGTTATCATGCTTCACGACTGAACCGCAGGATTTCTTCGTAAAGAGTATGAAACGAAGCAACTAACAGAGCACAGAGCTCTTTACCAAAAGAGCAGAAAAGAGATGTTCGCCGTTCAGTTACTCCGGAGCGATGGCTAGGCCGTAGGCAGATATTATTGACCTGTTGTGAATCGAGGGCAAAGAGGCTCGTTATGCACAGCACGAGAAAAACACGGTGCAATATGCATGAAGTACAACTGAAAAGAAACATATCAAAGGTACGGAATCCCTCTGAAGGGGGCTATCGATTATAACGCATTGCCAACGTTATAATTAGCATGGGGTTTTTATCAGTGCCAATGTTTCCTTTATTATAATGAAATTCAATTATTAACTGATTTGGAAAACCAACTGGCGTCACTACTACTACCATTGGTTTAATTATTATTATTATTATTATTATTCTAAAACACCACAAAATCCAGGGGAATAATCATTTGTTTCTTCCACAGTAGACATAAAATCGATTAAGTTAGTAAAAGATGAGTATAAATAATATATATATATATATATATATATATATATATATATATATATATATATATATATATATATATATATATATATATATATGAGGCATTTTGAGGCATTTTGGCAGACCAAGCTTGTCAGAAAATCACCGACTATGGCTCCCCATTATAGTTCGTTAAAGTTACATATAAACATACATATTACATATGTGTATACACACACATGTAAGGTATAAGGAACCTAGTAAAAATTTGACCACTTTTGAACACCAGATGATCTAAAGCATATCTAACCTACTCCAGTAGTAGCATCATTAGCCTGTTATCGAGTCATGATAAAATTTACACGATACCTTGCAAAAGTTCCTGTTAGTACAGGGGATCACCTACTCTGTATAGGGGGAGAACTGTAGGAAGGCCATGGAAAAATAATCCCTAGTTACACAAAGCTGGGGTTAGCCTAAGTGAAAATGTTTAGAATGTACGGGATGGCACCTTTAAAAAAAAAAGTTGGCAATATTCTTTCATATGGACTATCTTGAATTTTATCCTAAGGAAACATATCCGAAAATGAGGATAGAAACATGAAAAATTTAAGCCATCGCGTAACTCGAACAAAGGAAAGAAAATTATAAAAGCACCTTTGAGCCACTAAGAAAATATGCAAGAAATGAGCAGCGTTTCCTGTACTGAGGAAAATTACAGTAATAGTATTTAGCACAAAAACTGTATAAGAAATTAATGTGGACTGCTTTTCAACTCCTGTTATAACTTCTATAAACTCGAGTAAAATCTATCCTACAGTATACATCAATCTACATATAAGAAAAAACGAGAGCAAATACCTACTTTTACACTCATGTACTTGTACAAAAGTATAACATTTGAGAATGGAAACTTAGCCACGGGGATGATGAGTCAAAGTGTAAGGGCATAAACATGAAGAGAGGAAGATTTTTTTATCAACTCACGTTGTCGTAGCTCCAGAATTGTCCCCCGGCAGAAAGAGAGAGAGAGAGAGAGAGAGAGAGAGAGAGAGAGAGAGAGAGAGAGAGAGAGAGAGAGAGAGAGAGCGCAATCAATACCAAACATGGCCTTCTGGGTGATATAATTCAAATCCACGCGGTCTGCAGAGGAAAATATCGCTATTATTACTATAGCCTCATTCTCATAGTAGTATTCATTCAGACAGCTCAAAATCATTGGGAGAATTTCTTTTCCCATTAGCTGAGAAGCGAGAAGCCGCTGCCATATATAAAAGTACTAAGGAAAACAGGCAATAATTACATTAAAGGGATAAAACTACCTTGCAATTTCCTGAATATTATATACTACACCGTTAAGTCTAATGCTGACTGCTAACCCGGTAGTAGTAAGTATTGCTGAAAGTGCAAATGAACTGGGAATTTGATGCACCGTGCCCCAAGGCGGAAGAGAGGTTTCCTTGGGAAAGGAGATACATCTAATACAGAGACAAAGTTCAACACCGTCGCCACATTGCGCCTTCTGTAAGGTGCCGATTGTCCAAGAATATTTTGTTTGCAATTTATACCTTACACTTACGTTAAAAGAATACCTAGTATTAAAGAAGATAATTATGCACTGTGCATTAAGGCGGTATTGAGAAAGAAAGGAAGATGACTTGGTATTTAACAAGACGTAAGAAGAACAAGACCAGCAGACTAGTGAAAGATATTGTATAACAGATAAATAAACAACAATGAAGTGGCATTTTTCGTGGTGTCAAAGAAAGTTTGGGAAGTATACAAGAATACTAGGCTTTCAGGTCTGAAAAGAAGCCTATCATTAACGTATTAACAGTGAGTATCTACATTTTAGGTACAGAGAAAATCTTGAATGAAAAAGAACCGTTCTTACGCACTAAAACCACAAAGTAGGAAAAAATGGATCAGCAGATTAAGAATGCCTAAAGTAATAAGAATACGGAGAGCTTTCTATTTCAAATGTGGTTTGAATGTCTGTGAATATAAGCAGCTTTAAAAGAATAGAAATTTATGTACCATATCCAAGAACATTAAAGCTACCAGATCTAATAACTTTTTTGTCCTTTGTCTAGAGCAGTAAATCCAATGCCCATACCTGTCTACTGACAATCAAAAGCCGTCAAGTAGGTAATATATTTCTTCACTTCCCGGCCTTATACAGGAGCATCTCCTCTGCATTCCCGAAGACACTGGCTCTGCCCAGAGTAGACGTTGCATAAGACAGACCAAGCAAGAAGGTGCAAATGAGAGGATAGACGAACAGACAAGTTTCGATTGTGGTGGGTGGAAACCAGGGTAGAAAACGGGTAGGGGACTAGCAACCTCATTCCAAAAGACTTGCTGAAAACTGCTGGCCATACGATTAGCAATGTTAAATAACGCTGAGTCTAGTCAGTTCCTGGATGGGTGACCACGGAGCGAAGTGAGACGCCATCGATACACATTGAGTTTCTTGAACCTTCAAGGGGAAAGGCATGGAGCTAATACATAACTGAAAGTAAACCATCTTCTGGTGCCACTTCTT
>NC_089795.1:31155267-31190267 GCF_040412425.1 Macrobrachium rosenbergii
ACCAAGCGATGCACAACACTAGTGTGTTTTTAACACGTGTCATTCACAGGGCTGTCCGATATGAGGACCAAGACAATACTAATTACGTCGAAGATAAACTTGCATAAAAAAAGTGATTGCAACAGTTTCCTTTGCACGAGGGTTACTCATTTTCCAGCAAGATTTTGGGTAACGAGATTTTGACCTCGAAATTCTTCACGCAAATGCGTACGCTGATAAAATTAAATAATGACGAATAATGTGTTCTTTCATATTATTGTTACACAAAGTTTTCTTGGCATTCACTTCAATATAAACCCTCATCAAAGATTCAACTGCTTCTTTACAAAGATTATATAAACGATTTTCGTTCAAAAAAAGCAATTCAGTAACTCGGAAAAATATTTTTATTGAAAACATTTTAACACTAAAAATTATTTTCACTTTTTAAACAGATCACCTCCGTTAATGATGAAATAAATGAATGGCTGTACAGAAAGACAAAATAATAACGTCATGGCGTCAAGTTTGTGACCGCAACAGCATGACCTTTCACACTTCAATGACCTTTTCACGTACGAAAGCTTTTGCGCAATACGACTATAACGCGAGAGAGAGAGAGAGAGAGAGAGAGAGAGAGAGAGAGAGAGAGAGAGAGAGAGAGAGCAGAAATGACATTATAAAAAAGTTGATATGCTTTTAATGGAGAGGATTAGTGTAGAAAAGTGACTGTAATGATTTGCTATGGAATAAATACATCACCATGGTTGATCCTGAACAGCTTCGTAACCTGTTGAGAGGTACTCGCTTTCAAACAAAAAAGAATTTCAATCTCATTCTTTTCTCTGCAAGTCATCGGCAGGAAAAATGTCATTCTTTTCTATTTTCTATGAACAATCAGATCTCTCTCTCTCTCTCTCTCTCTCTCTCTCTCTCTCTCTCCATTTGACCATGTCACCGCCCGCTCTGCAGTAGTGAGATATTCCTTGTTTCGTATTTTCGTCAAATGAGTGACACTGGTAAAAGTAACTTCATGAAAGATCAGTGTTTGTGGAGCCGTATAGCAGAAAGGCAATTCAAACAAATACAAAAATGCAGTTATCAAAGCAAATTTGAATTATTTCAAGTGGTCATCACAACGAGAGAAGATTCGAAATACATATGTCTAATATCCGCCTAAAAGTGCTAATATCTTTATACAATATTACTACTTTGTAAAATGTATTTACATTTTGACATATGGAAAAACCCCTTTAAGCGTTCATATTTGTACATATCTTGATAATTAGTCCCAGCATCTGAAATACGTGGATGACAGTATTGCCCATTTGTCACTTTCACATATACTGCATGTCTGGGAAATCGCAAAACGATTCCATGCAGAAAAAGAAATTGACACATTTGATGCGAAAGAAAGGAACACTGAACACGTAGTATTTTCAAGGAGGCACATAATAGCTTCTAGACAAGTTTCTTCCTCATTTATGTCGTGAACCACGAAGAACTGTCTTCTCTTTAGTATGCCAAGAATGCACCGATAGCTACAGCATCTTTCTTTGAACTATTACCTCCTTCTTTTCTCTTCGGTGGTTACAATGAACATTTTATGAGCCATCACTTTTTGACGAACTGACGGTATAATAAATCACGCATTTTCTTATAGTTGCTTGATACCTAATAGCAGAGTGATGCATCTCCCGGAAAAAAAGCATAAGGAATGTAGTTCTACAATAATACCCTTATAGTTTCGGTGTACTCTACCCGGGGACATTAACAACTGACAGTTGTTTTCCATCTATTTATCATGCCAGCAACTTGTGCCGCATCAGCTCTTCCAGTTTTCAAATGGCGAAGAATTCATTCTTCGACACATTTTCTAAGAAGCGATGTCTCGTCGTAATAAATTTTTCCTCATCTCTCTCTCTCTTCATTTTCTATGGATACTGATGTAACGTAATTGGTTTATGGGAACTCACTTAGGCAGCTGATTGCAGATGATAAATGAGAGAGAGAGAGAGAGAGAGAGAGAGAGAGAGAGAGAGAGAGAGAGAGAGAGAGAGAGAGAGAGAGAGCTAGCTAGCTAACATACGCATGATAAAACGAGCATGCCACAAATATATACAGTGATGTACTATGTGTGTCTTATTAGTTCCCAATTAGAAATTACGATAATCGCTAATATTCTGTGGATATATTTTTTTTAAGCAAATGTCCAGATTGGTTGTTTATTGTTTATACTATTTACACAACCCAAGAACTACCTCTCTCGCAAGCTGATGAAAGGAAGAGGGAGGGAGGGAGGGGGGAGGGGGTTGCGGTATGTGCCTCCTGAAATCACAGTTGGCGGGAGTCAACTCCTTACAGTAAAAGCTTAGACTTGCGAATATCCTGTAGGTCCACGAAAACACTCAAGTAAGTCCACGCACAATTGCGGAAACCTGCCCCAAAGGTTATAGTAGACTTTCCCAGCTGGTTTATGAATATGGGCGAAAAAGGATATACTCGACGAGGCGCCAATCATAAATACGATTATTTGTAAAGGAAACCAAATTTCGACCAATTTTGGGCTCGAACACAAGGCCGCAGTAGGTTACAATTACCCTAAAATGCGAATAATCTGATGTAAAAAATAAAACAAAAGACCAAAAGTACGTAGCATTAATGCCACTACAGCTGTCGATATAGGAAACCTTACCAACGATACCAGGTTTTCAGGCGGCATTAGTTGTTTTACTTTTTAAGTGCAGCAAACTATGGGCTTCTTATTGAAAACAACACAAAAAATCTAGAAACCTTCATAACTGTGAAGTACAGTCGTATAAGTACTTTGAACCATAGAGTGAGAGCATCGCAAGATCGTCTAATCAATGAAGTCTTACTGTTACCAGAATTCAGCATATCTCCAAATGGTTACACTTGCTCATCCATTCCGAATCCGTATTTAAGCAAGTAGGTACTTCATTTTGCTTTAGGAGGAAAGGAATAACTGTAACAAGAGTTGAATTATCTATAAATTGCGTTACTATAATTTCTCTTAATACCATGGCTAATAATCATGTCACAAGTAAATTCCAAAAACCACGACGCATCCAAAACACTACCTTGTGGAACACCAGTCATGATTGGATCTTGTGCCATCAACAAAAAAAGACTGAGGTCAGGTACCAAGACCCAAAACTTGAGTTTAAGTTGCAGTATTTGGGTGCATCAAAAGCAGCACTAAAATCAATTTGGAAAAGTCCGGACTTTTTTCCATGTTGGAAATAACTACTTATATCTATGAAGGGCATCACAAGTACCTCATCGTTTCCGTAATCGCACTGGCTGTCAGAAATTAACTGTCAAGGTTTAAGATACTCTCAAGACGGCTTAAGTTGGCTCTCAAGTCACATCCTTTATCCCTTGAAAGGTCGATACTTGAAATAATGTCCAGTATATTCAAGTTACGAGTTTTTTGTACCGTATGTGCTGACTTTCTCGTTTACAGTGTCAAATATTCGATTGCATATTAGAATTTACCGTTAAGAGTGTACACAGATCAATACCGTCTTCCATTATGAAACTATTTTTCACGGAAGTACTTCGTTTGTAGACAATTAGTCATTCTTTTCTTCAATAATGAAAGTTACTCTTAGCAAAAGGCTTTGAAGTAAGTGGGAGAGTGTACATAAGTAGGTTACACAGGCAGAAAGAGTACAAACGTGATATGTACAAAGTAAAAATGCCCAGTGGGAAGAAATAATAAATAAAGTTGATAAAGTGATCTATGTGAAGTTCAGACTAATTATATTTCAGTCTATAAAGAATAATATTTTGCTGCGATAAATTACGAACCTGTACTAGGCACATAATATCAAATATGATGAGATAAAGCAATGCCTTACGGAACTCAAGACCTTTCGGAAATATTTGCAAGTGTTTAGAGGCTCTCTCCTCACTGTATCATCACTGAAATATGATTAACACGATGATATTGTCTCATGGAAAACGTGACTGAGTGATTAAGTCAAATACGAAGGATTTTCTCATTAGAGTGCAGGCCGTGATTTGCCCCCAATGTGGGTAACTACCTGACTGCATAAAAGTGCACGTTGTTTAGGGGGTTTCCAGTATGCAATTTGCTTGCATGCACGGGGAGCTACACTCGTGCGTGTACGTGCCACGGGTTTCGTAATGGATGTTTAGGCCGTTATAGTAATTACACATTGGTGGAAGAGGTAAAGGCATGTTAGACATCGGCTGCATATCAGGCGATGCTCTTCCAAGGAGAGTTTGACGCATAAGCCAAAGCCGACGTTATTACTTGCTAAGGCTTTTGTTGGAAATCATTACTATGACGTCGTCAGGAAATGAAGCTCAGGCCAGTCTCACGGGAAGCCGTCCTCGACGGCACTGCAATTCCACTTGGGTTTTACGCTTTCTGTTTCGCTTGCTGGAAATATAAGTACTAAGAAGTTCATGTTACAGATGCACAGTAATATCGTCATTGAAAATGTATGAATTCCACTTTACTTAAATTGAATATCTTCATAAGCTACGGGGTAACCAGCAGGAATCACGATAATTAACATCACCGTAGATTATCTTTTTTACTTATTTCCTTCAACGTGAACAAGTCCTTCATTATTTCACTCCAGCTAAAAGTGATACATCTAAAACTGTATTCTGAAAACGTGTCCTTATCTAACAACCGGTACAAACTTTTCTACGATATAACACTAGAGTCAAAGTGAGCTAGAAAGCTGACTTGCGGGAGCTTTTTTAACAAAAAAGTGTCAAGTAAAATCTCACATGAAAGAATAATTAATCAAATGCATCTTAATAAGACGAAAGCCCCAATAAACTAAATTATTTAAAATTTTGAGCATACCAACTTCTGTGCAAACTGACAGCAGTTTAGACAACAGAGTGACAAACTTGAATGACAAAGAGATGGACTCTACCTCAAGCGACGAAGAAATGTACATTTACGACTGACATTCTCTCTCTCTCTCTCTCTTTTTACAATATATATATATATATATATATATATATATATATATATATATATATATATATATATATATATATATAGATATATAGATCGCCAGATAGATAGGTAGATAGACAAATGGTGCCATTTCATATATGTAACAAAGATGTAATTTGCCACTTGCTTCTCACTAAAGTTTTTCGAAGTGAGCTATGAGTACGGATATCTCTCTCTCTCTCTCTCTCTCTCTCTCTTCCTCCATATATATACTGTATATATAATACATATATTTATTTATACATACATATCCACACTTACGCACACACACACACATATATATATAATATGTCTGTATGTATGTATGCATTCGTTTAAATATTCGATTTAAAATAGGCGGTACATAAAAGCGTCTCACGAGGACAAGGCTCAATCCAAGGGACGTTATATACCACCCAAAAGCTAAGACAAAGGTACCTTTATTCCGCTTACTTATAAAGAAGCAAGTGGTGAGACTGAACAGAGGCAATCGTCCACCAAGTTCAATATCCAAGGACTGTCGTTGGTATACAGAAGAAAAAGTATATGATGACACACCAAGTCCTTTAGAGCTGAGGTTCCTATTCACAGTACACCAAACTCATCTAACTACCATGTACTGTATCTAATTCTCTTCTTCGGGCAGCAAGTAGATGCATCATGTGATCAAACAGAGCATGATTAAAGCCTTAAGTCTCGCCCGTTGAGACGAACGTACTAGCCGCTGGACCACATGGCGCTTTCCTCTTAAATCTTTTGCGGATTACTGCATTCGACAATGCCTGCTACAGCAAAGCACTTCTTCAAAGAATTTGGCTAACTTCACTACATTTCTTGGTAGCAGATGCGGAGAGCTTTTAGCAAGAATTCACTGCTTAGGTCAACAGGTTAATTTAGGTCTCTTACTAGAGAAGCGTCAGGCAATGTTATATATATAATATATATATATATATATATATATATATATATATATATATATATATATATATATATATATATATATATATATATATATATATATATATATATATATATATATATATATATATATATATATATATATTACGTGTGTGTGTCTTTTAATCATGCGTATTTGTCCCAACAGCATGAATTGATCATGAGATTCATTAACTAATACTTTCAATAAAATTATTTTCCTATTAAACCTTCGAAAAGTTATCAGATCATATACTGATAAAAAATCCACAAAGTAGTATACGTATAAAATGACCCCTGGAACTTCCGAACTTCAAAACAGAGAAATATTGACTCGATAACAAGAACTATTCATAAATATAAACCAAGTTTGTCTTCGCAGACAAATTCGCAGTTGGTTTTCCCCCAGAGAATGGCGGAATCCCACCCAGAAAGCACAGCTACAAGAACCGTAGTAGGTAAGGTGTGAGGGATCACTGAAACGGAACAATTCACACATCCATCACAATCGTCTGTAAGAGACTGGCCTCATCAGGGAAGCCACTGACTGACACTCCATAAACTAAAGATTCTGAATAAAGCTCCTGACAAGCTTTATCTATTAGCTAAAGATCCTGAATAAAGCTTCTGACAGGATTTACCCTCTCAAAAGAAAATAAAACACAGGCTTAATACAGACATACTTCACACTAAGCTACTCACACTGTAGCTTTATACATACGTCAAGCATTTTTGTTGTCGCTTTGTTTTCATTTGTATTTAATTACCAGACTGTAAAACTAGCTTATGTTTTTTTTGGGTCATTATAATATAAACAAGCAAAAAATGCGTCGAAGTTTCTTCGGCACAATCGAGTTTTCTGCACAGCGTATAATCAAGGCCACCGAAAATATATCTATCTTTTGGTGGTCTCGGTATAATGCAGTATGAGCCGCGGTCCATAAAACTCAGCCAGCCGTGGTGGCCTGTGTTGTTCCGTTGCCAGAAGCACGATTATGGCTAACTTTAACTCTAAATAAAATAAAAACTACTGAGGCTAGGGGCTGCAATTTGCTATGTTTGATGATTGGAGGGTGGATGATCAACATGTGTTGCCCTCTAGCCTCATTAGTCTTTAAGATCTGAGGGCGGACAGAAAAGTGCGGACAGAAAAAAGTGCGGACGGACAGACAAAGCCGGCACAAGAGTTTTCTTATCAGGAAACTAAAAATCAAAGCCTGCTTACTGTAGCAAAGAAATGAAAATGTCAATTACCTTAAGTTTCATTTCGTCTCGGGCAAAGTTATGAATTGCAGACGAAAAATATGATCAGCATCATAAATTTATGGACAGTGTGTAAAAAACAAAAAAGAAAAGGACGAAGACAAGCATGCAAAAGTAGGAGGAACTTTAAAAAATGCCAAATTTAAATCCACGATTATCTTAATTGGGGTCTCAAAAAATTTTCAAATAATCAGAGAGTTATGGGCAAAGAAACAACTAAGCAAATTTCTGCTAAAATTATTTCACATGACAAACTGCTATTTATCACAGATACTTAAGCGGAAAATACCAGTCTGATTTGTATTCCCTGATTTCAACACTCCTTTGCAACACATCATCAAATGGTTTAATTCCCCACACAAGAAACTCGAAATTTACCGGAAACTTCAGTCACGGCTTACCTAAAAGCATCTATGTTCATATTGAAGTGCTAACAGAAAACAATCTCCTTTTACAGACTTTCGCAAGCCAAATGTGGAATAAGCACAGCACCCGAAATAAGGTACCAAATGCGTTTCTGAAGTCTTGCAAAAGTTTTAGCTTCGAAAAGATGCTCTCTCTCAAATACTCTAAACATAACTCAAAATTTTTCCATAAATCAAATGGCACATTTTCTTAATGCATTACACAAAAAGGTTGATCTTTCGAATATTTGTAAGGAAAACCAAAGTTCACCACAAAATTCTTGGCACCACAACCTTGAGTGCAGTTTTGAACAAGGGAAATACCTTACAAAGCCTTCGGATACAGTATACGTACAAATTAAGGTAACAGGGTGTGAAATGCTTTTTGCTCTTTCTTCTGGTATAACAAATTGTAAATAAGACAACTAGATAGTGAGTTGGATCAATCGCTATGCAGATGAATATGTAACAACCCAAAATTTGTCTGAAATGAAGAATACACAGCAGGTCCGGAATCTACTGCAAATTCTCATATCTGATAGTTATATTAAAGAAAAACACACTACCGTAAGCTAATGTCAGTTACATAATTCAAGCTTATTTAACAAAGGCACATATGAGCTCAACAGAAACTCCGTAAATTGTTCCTTATCTCCAGGGGATCTATTCCAAACCCTTTCGCTGGTGGATAGATTAATATGATGACGAATACACACACACAAATATATATATATATATATATATATATATATATATATATATATATATATATATATATATATATATATATATATATATATATCAAAAGATAGAAAACTTCAGTATGCAATATATAACTTCCTTAAAAGCTGTTTAAATATACAATACCACATTTATAGAGAAACAAGGTTCTCGCAGATTATATCGTTACTAAATACAAACTTCTAATCCACTGTCTAGAAGATGTGAGATTTTATAACAATTTTGATTGAAATGTATAAGAAATCATAAAAAAAATTAAAGGAAGAAACTTTCAACGTACATTATATAGCCCATCCTAATGTTAACTTCTTTTAACAAAGAATCATAAATTTTTATTTTAAGAATTATATTTATTTAGAAAAAAAAAAGGTGTGGTGAGTCCGTTTTCGTTTAACATTCTACAAATGAGACAGTGAACAGAGCTAAAAACTACTATCCTTCGGCATAACGAAAACTATTTCCGTGGAGAGTCTGAGCATAAGTAATTATCACCAAAGATGTCATTAGGATTCACGTACTATAATATGACATGCTCACTGTAATACAGATCTACAATGCATAAACTGCTTACGTGGAATACTTCAGGATTACTGGATGTAAGCTAACACAATCAAAATATACAAATAAACAAGAAATCAGCGGCCACCTACATACACGAACACACATCCCGAGAGAGAGAGAGAGAGAGAGAGAGAGAGAGAGAGAGAGAGAGTTGAAACATCCCACTTGAACACGTGTATACATATAAAAGAGAGGGAAGACCAACATATTCTGGCAAATTTTGGAAGAAAAATTCCTAATACGCTACCTCGTGTTATGAAAACATGGAATATATACACAAATATTAGTATTCATATATGTGTTTATATATATATATATATATATATATATATATATATATATATATATATATATATATATATATATATATATATATATATATATATATATATATATATATATATATATATATATATATATATATATATATATATATATATATATATATATATATATATAATGTTTGTCTTACAAATAAAAAAGGAGTTAAAGTATGCAGTTACATTCCGGGTAATTCCTTTTCTATGGCCTTCGTAAAATGACCACTGAGGACATATGCAAAAATATTTAATTTATTTGTGGAGAAGTTTCTAACACATGCACATGGGGTCAATTTCATTACAGGAAAATATGAGATAATAGTCAATTTCTAACAGTTTTAAAAAGAAAACTCAGACATTAAAGTCGGCGGCCAAATTTCGGACAAAACTGCATGACAACTGCCTTTGCAATTAGGGTATGTCAAACACCTAAACTGTGAGCTGATAAACTCAACTAAAAATAAGGAGTGATGCATAAGTCCATACTGTGCCTGATGTTATTTACATGATAACCAACAGGGTTTTAATGTCCATATCTAACCAATAATTTATGCATAACCGAGCTTCGTGGCTCTTTTTCCACTGGACCCCACTCGAAATTTATCCTACCTCCATAAGTTATGATGTAATCTCCGACATGCTTGAAGTTTTTATACTGATAAAATTTACAACCGGTAAAGTTTTATTGCCGGGATGTTAAAAGGTAAAGGAATAGGTATCTCTGACATTTCAAGCGTTATAAGTATATCCATAAAATTCTAATTTTGCTATAGCGCGAGACAATTGACCAGCCGCTCTGGTCAAGAATGAAAATTTGATTTATTTCGCAAAATGCTTTTTTCAGTTTCATTAATATGATAATTAAGGGATGATAGCTGCTCATATACCTGAAAAACAAAGTTTATTTTCACTGCCATGCCATGGTAAATAAATAAGAATCATAAAATTTACCAAAAAAAATAGGTTATAATTAAGATCTAAGGCAGTTAAAAATATTTTATTATATAACTTGGGTGAAAAAAATTTCAGTTTCTTTTCCCCAGTCTCCTGCAAAATTCACAATGGACATGAGATCAACTAATTTCACTAAAAAAATTACTCTCTCTCTCTTAAAAAAAAAAAAATAAAATAAAAATAAAAAAAAGATAAATAACACCGGTATATCGCCCGCCTATTTAATTTGCATGAAATCTTTGACCTCTATAAAGTTAATCATAAGAGTTTTAAAGTAAGTCATGCATAGATATGCAAGAAAATGATTCACTTAGTTGCCCATGTCGCATCAAAATGCTCTTCACTCTCTCTATCAATACACACATACATACATACATACATACACACACACACACACACACACACACACACACACACACATATATATATATATATATATATATATATATATATATATATATATATATATATATATATATATATATGGGTGTGCATCTTACAATAAAAATACAATAAGTGCAAAAACAAAATTTAAATATTTTGAACAGTATAAATCACATCAATCATAGTGTCAACTAGGATGCATCGCGTATTGAGTCCTTGTGGATACAAAAACTATGAGCTTGAGGATGAACTAACTGATATGACAATTAAAATGAATTTGATTTCAGAGATCACGGAAACCGAATATAGTCGGTAGAATCTTTTTGAAGGACTTTCGGAGAAAGGTTAGTTTCACATCCTCAGAGGGTGGAGTGTGACATACTACTCTCCATATACAATCACTTGTCTGTATGGATACAATTTCTTTGCACTTTTTTGTTACCATTCAAGCGAGGGGGGACTGCTTTACCATTCTTCTAAATTCCAGTAATTTTACTTATATTCATATCACACTTTCATTTTCTAACATTTTTGCAAACAGTATACGTGTTTACGCAAACAGCCGCATTCACATACATATTACACTCACAAACACGCATATATATATATATATATATATATATATATATATATATATATATATATATATATATATATATATATATATACCTGAGAGAGAGAGAGAGAGAGAGAGAGAGAGAGAGAGAGAGAGAGAGAATAAAGTATGTGAAACCATATAGTTAAACAGAAAAGGATATCACCAACTAGTTGAGGCAAGGGAATTTGAAGGGAGGCCAAAGATGAAGCTAGGGAATGAGGTAAAGCGCAGAGCCTTTGTTAAAGGGGAAGGTTACCTATATCAGCGGCTGATACCACTCGCACACACACTCTCTCTCTATCTCTCTCTCTCTTACAATACACACGCATACACATATAGCCACAACTGGAGGAGGAACTGGAGGAGATCCATGGCACCACCATGCTAGTTAGTTGTATCAAACGAACACCAGCAGGTGGATGAGGAGCAGTGAGAAAGAAAAAAATCGGATCTGTAGGATACTGGAAGGTGCAGATGATCGCCAAGAGAAAAAAGGAAAGTATAACGAGAACTCGATTGCATGAAAAAACAAAAAGAGTAGCAGAGAGAGAGAGAGAGAGAGAGAGAGAGAGAGAGAGAGAGAGAGAGAGAGAGAGCGGCGTTGGGGTAGAGAGAATGGAGTAAAAAGAATAGCATCAAGGCAAAATGTACGAAGATGAGACTAAAAAGCATCGGATTTAATACAGGAGAAGAGAAAAGAGTAAACGAGAATGGGAAAGTAGAAAGGAGACTTAGCTGAAGGGAAAATAAATGGCTGTGAAGGATAACGTGCAAAGAGGACTCCCGAAGAGAGTAATGGCGGTGACGATACCAGCAGAGTCGCGCTCTAAAGAAAGAAGAGAGAGAGAGAGAGAGAGAGAGAGAGAGAGAGAGAGAGAGAGAGAGAGAGAGAGAGAGAGAGAGAGAACATTAAAGTTGCGGCACTCGAATGAACATGACGGAATCACAGATGTGTTAAAAATCAGTCAATGAAAAGACAGAAAAATGATAAAAACTCTCTTAAGAGGAATGGGACGTGAGAGCTAAACAAATATATGAAGTAAAATCCTAATTAAAATTGATTGTATCAACGAATGAATCATGACCTGAGATGACCCCTTTCAAACAAGCAAAGGTTAGGAGGTCAGAATTATACCATAAGGTTAAGGGTAGATTGTGCTCATATTTAGGGAGAAAATAATAAATTTTGCTTTCTGAGGCTGCATTAATTTCTTTTTTATTCCAACAAATCAGGAACACCCAAATTCCTACTGTTTTCATTCAAATCAACATTCTGATTCATTATTAGAGGCCCTGCTGTCTGGCTGCATAGTTTTTTTTTTTTAGCGTTAGTTCATGGTTTTCTTGAATAACTTGTTCTTCTTTGTCAGAACTATTTTTGGATATATATTTTTTTAATATTCACCGACCATCTCTTCGGCTGACAAAATCAATCTTTTTTTGTTCCTAGGGCATCTTACTGCATGCAAAACAATTCAAGTAGGAATCTAAACGCATAACCAAATATGGCCTTAAAACAGATGGAATTTAAGATCTTATGTGCTAGAATCAATTATCAACCAATTTATTAATTACCTGGAAGCCTCACCTGCTGTTCCAGATCTGCCAAGTCGACATAAGAAATCACTGACATGCTTGCCGCTTTCTCTGTACGCATTAAATTTTCATGGTATTAAAGCTGGTACAATAATTTAAAATCTAATTTTTCCGTTTAAGATAAGATTGAATATCAATACAGTTGTAAATGATGAACATCAGGAGCAAAGTATTATTTACTAACGAATCTCAACATGTGTCTGGCAATCAATGCTGTAATCGGATGCTATGAATTCTTTCAATATATCACTATGAATGCAACAGTCAAGATAACAACAATAATTACGCATGTCGTTTGAAAACACTTTTAAGATGAACAGACATTTGGAAGAGGGTATTCCACTTATTCAAGACACAGTTTGTTTAAAGAATGATTTTCTTTAAAACATTGTTATGCATCAATGTGACAGTCGCATCGCAGTAGCAATTTTAATGACTGTATTAACTAACTCATCAAACGAGTCTTCGTTAATCCTAAAATGTGCAAAAGGATGATGAAATCGAAGCTGTTACAAAATGCGATAAATCTCTTAGGTGCAAGAGAGAGAGAGAGAGAGAGAGAGAGAGAGAGAGAGAGAGAGAGAGAGAGAATGCTCTTCGGTTCCTGAGAGTTCGGATAACATACCCCATCGTCTTTAGGATCAAAAGATTCCCATCCTTTTCATAACCTTCCAAAATACACGTACTCAATGCACGCGCCCACACACAGACATAAGCACACACACAAAATGTCACTATTCATGGAAGCACTATTCATAAAGAGATGAGACAATACGTAATTTTCTTTTTCGGAACTACGAGGAATGTGCACAGTCCTCCCGCCCCTCAAGAAACAAAATTGTCAGTATTGAGAATATATCAGGCCATGATTCCTATATCTCAATCGTTGATCAATTTTTAATCACACAGTAAGTATATGGCTTTGTGTGTGTGTGTACACACACAGAGAGAGAGAGAGAGAGAGAGAGAGCGGCTATAGTGAAGTATGGTTGTGATTCAAAGCCTCTGCAACATCTGCCCATTCCCCCTACCCGTATCCCTTTCCCTTGGCCTTCCTTCCTTCCTAGGCCTGCTGAGTCTCTTCCAAGTACATTCACTACTCTTGTCTCTGCGGCGGCTCTCTTTCCCCGGTGTCGTCTTCATCCACCCTTCGGCCGTTCTCTGAAACGATTGCTCTTTTATCCCTTGGTCAGTGCAATGTTTGCTCTGACGGTGTCCTTTGATTATTTTTTGCCTCCTCTCTTTGGAAATCGAAGGAAGAAAAAGATAAAGAGAAGAAGAGAACAGAGGGAGGTGAGGTGGGCACGTTTATCTTTCTACCAAGCACACATACTATGTGTGTGTATATATATATATAATATATATATATATATATATATATATATATATATATATATATATATATATATACCATATACTCATATATATATGTGTGTGTGTGTGTGTGTGTGTGTGTGTGTGTGTGTATGTTTTTGTGTGTGGGTGTGCGTGTTATGGAAATACTGTAGGTTGCAGATTACACACGTTAAAGGAAGTGAAATTACAGGAATAAAAACCTAGGACAGAGGTGATGGTCTAAAGAAACACTTAGGACACGGAAACACAGAACGATTGAAGGCCAGTGGAAAAAAATAAAAGCGTTTTAAAACTCTAAAAACAAAAGAAGCCATACACAGTACGTTTTACAAGGGTAGGGGTCTACGTTTTACAGCTTGTTTTTAAATTGAATTTCTAAGGATAAAAAATTTGCCTATAATCAAGAAACAATACATTGATGTTTCAAAGAAACAAGTAAAAAATGTGTACAGCGTATAATGCTGTATGAAACTCTCAGTCACGGCCCATGAAACTCTCAGCCACGGACCGGTGGTGGCCTGTGTTGCTGGCACCTATAGCGGTGCCAGACGCACGATCATGACTAAATTTAACCTTAAATAAAATAAAACTACTGAGGCTAGAGGGCTGCAATTTGGTATGTTTGTTAAGGTCTGAGGGCGGACAGAAAAAGTGCGGACGAACAGACAAATAGCCACTTCAATACTTTTCTTTTACAGAAAACTAAAAACTTACATCTGTCCAGCAGAAACATTAAAATAACGAAAAAAAAGAGGGAAAAATGCCCCTTACGGTCATCTCTGTTCAGCAAGAGATAAGATCCTAGTTTGAATAATTACAATAAAAAAATAAAATCACTTAACATCTATAGAACATTACGTAGGTAACGTACATTCTTTACAGAAGTATTTCTGAAGTGGCGTTACAGTATCTAGTAACATTTGCTTACTTCTAACTTATATTTACATGAAAAGATTTTACTAATGTACCGTGGAAAACGATTACCAAAAGTAAATTTTTTTTTTCGTCACAGCTGTCTATGCAAAGCCCTACCCAAATCCGACATAATTTGAAGGCATTTTTGAATTTAGATGTTGACATAATTCTCGCTACCCGCCCTCCCTCTACCACTCAAAAAAAGTAAAAAACAAACTTGCTAATGAAAACACTTAGCATGCGAGAAATATTATTCGGTAAAATTTCAGGGATTTTGGCATAACTGACAGCGACTACAAACGAATCTGAAGTAAAAATGACGATTTTGCATTTAATGCATAAAGCAGATTATTTTTCTGTTATTTAATTATTCATGAACCGCTTTACTCAACATAAAGGACTCATGTAGGTCTTAGTGAATAGGCATGGCCAGCCTCTCAAAAACATAAACAACAAATTAACAGACTCGAACAATTATCCCATAGACGTAAAATCTACATAAGATGCAGACAATTATACAGAAGGAAAATAGTAATTTCCCGTAAAACTGAATGCTGGTGACCATGGGTAAAAAAGATTCTATGATTTAGAAAAAATCTTTTACAAAAGCCCTCCAAACAGAAAAACGATTGGAAAGACATTTAAATCAGTAATAATACCAAATTTACCAGACAACTGTACTCATCACTGCGTATCTAACCTATATAAAAAATCCTTGAATTAATTTATTTTTTCATCAAAACAACAACAGGTAACAATAATAACAATACAGAAAATGAAAAATCGCAGGAATGTACATTAAAAATACAAAAGAAAAGAAGAAAAACATTAACCAACCCAGCAAAGGATGTATATCGGATATTCTTTGCTACTGATTAAATAATCGAAAATTAGACTGGATATCAAAACCAGGACGGTCGTTATTACTCAGGGCTAAATCAGAGGAAAAAAAGCTGTGACATGTATGGAATCATACCTAAAATCTAATCAGCACAATAGCTATAAAACTAAGAAAAATGGGAATTCAAACTGCAATTATGGATTTATCTTCTATATTTCCTTATATTACATTGATTCCATCGAACTGAATTATTGCAAAAATATTGTCCAGACATCACTACTAATAAGGTCTTGTGGTGTGCGTGACGACCCCATGATTTCTTGCTTATAGCATTTATTTACTGTATTTTAATATATATATATATATATATATATATATATATATATATATATATATATATATGTATATAAATATATATGAATAAATAAAAAGTGGACTGATTAAAATCTTACAACATACATCAAATTAGGTTAAACAAGAAATTTAATATATATATATATATATATATATATATATATATATATATATATATATATATATATATATATATATATATATATATATATATATACATATACACACAGTTACATATACTGTATGTATACATACATACATACATACATACATGTCTGAAAAAAATTCTTGTTTCCCCTAATCTGACGAAATTTATAAGATTTTAGAAAGGAACAACTGGTTCTCCCACGCTGTAAGTGAAACTGGATCAATTTAATTCCTGACATTCAAGATACCAATATTATACTAACTTTTCTGCAGCATTCACAATATCCACTTCAAATGGTTTAGTGATATTTTCCCGGGAATAATAAGACAACACCAACAACAAAAAGAACACAAAAAACAACAACAACAACAACAACAATAATAATAATAATAATAATAATAATGATAATAATAATAATAATAATAATAATAATAATAATAATAATCACAAAAGCAAAATTTAAAAACTGAATCATCAACATGCCTCAATACAGAGCATTAGCCTTCATTTTAAGATTTTAATTTATTTTAAATCTAAGGTGCAAAAAATGCAAAGGTGTTTCGGATATAGCTGAATTAAAACATTAAAGGTAATTTTGCAATATAACGAGGGATAAGTCAGAGATATATAGAAGTTTAAAAAATTATCAAGAGAAACAAGTAGTATATATGAAAAAACGAATGTAATGTAGCCACTTTACTTCACCAGGTTCATTTGATATTTTCAAAAGGCTTTTATCTCAAGCCTGTAACAGAAATCTTATCCTGTATGCCCCTCACCAGCATCACAATTTTGATCGCCATTAACTATCACCTCAAATGCAAAAAATTTCAAAAGGGAAAAGATGATAATGCTGCTGATTTACTATGGCAATACCACTAACTTTGGAACTTTTCCTCCGAACATAATTGTCCTCTTATCTTTAAATGCTTATAAATTTTCCCGAAGGCAAGTGCATACCGTTCGGTTATCAATCAAAATAATAATTTTACTTTCAATTCAAGCAATTACTATGCTCTTCGTCCCTACCGCCCCATAAAAGTGATGATAATGATAACTATACGATACAGAAAAGTAATAACAATGATTATTACTTATCTTAATCATAACAATTATCATTATACATAATCATTTTACGACTTAGAGAAGCGGTAGTAACCATTATATGGCGCAAACAAAAGATGTACCGATGATCATTATAAACTTAACACAACAGCCATGTTCCTTACAGCTTGCTAAATCATACCAAAAATCATTCTACATTACGAAATTATGATAACCATCATTCAATACAATTCCATATATTATATGGTATCATTATTTTTCTGGTGAATAAGAACAAGAATGAGAGATCATGAACTATATGAAATGAGACTGAAGAAACTACCTAAAAATCTTAGTTCGTTTGTTTCAAACTTTTCCTTGGTTTGTTAAACATGAATCCGAATCAGTAAATACATGCATATATTTACTAGAATGCCTTCTCTGAATAGAAATTTGTCCTTAAAGCCGACATGAAATGAAACTGTTCACTTATCATTTTACTTTAATTACGATAAGTTAATTGATGTTATGAGAAAAAGAAAAGTAATAATGATTTGCTTAGAATCGTAATTGCTGCCAAATGTAAAGGTCGGTTCCTTAAAGATCTCTAACAAAAAAAAAAAAAAAAAAAAAAAAAAAAAAAAAAAAAAAAAAAAAAAAACACTCTAATTTACGTCTCCTTTCGAATTACGGTATCTTCCGCAAAAGTGGACTGTGCTCACTGGTGAACAAACAGACTCACACACACACAGCCCTACGCATGCGTGCAAGAACCAACACACACAAAAAACATAAATCTCTTTACATACATATCATATCATATATATATATATATATATATATATATATATATATATATATATATATATATATATATATATATATATATATAAATATAAATAGACAGACAGATAGCTAAATACGTGTCTTTGCATGCAAATTTCACCATATTCCGATAACCATAAGGATTTCCTTCTCGTACTGCACATACGGGTAAAGGAAAAGCTAACTTCACATGATTCTAGCAATTTCTCTCACTCCCCCTCCCCTTTCTCTCTCTCTCTCTCTCTCTCTCTCTCTCTCTCTCTCTCTCTCTCTCTCTCTCTCTACGTTGACAATCCGGGCGTTAACAAGCTGGATATATTACCGAGCTAACTAACCTAACTGTATCCCTGGGGATGAGTAACAAGGTCTTCATGGGATGACCGCAGCAGCCCTTTACTGCGATACACTTCCTTTGTGTACTTACCGCAATAAAAAAAAAAAAAGTGTTTATGTGAATGGATTCATTTTCTTTCCCGAGGGTTTTCGTATCCGTTTTAAAGAAGCTGCAGATATGAACATGAAATCAATAGACAAGCAAACTATTTGTTCACCGAGTACGTCTCGTATGTTCATCATTACGAACGTAATCTTAACTGAAGAGAACATCTGCTTTATACGATTTTCAAAGTCGCTGGTGATCAAATCCATTAACAATAAACTGCCAAAGTTGCATATCTACACAGAAAAAATGTAAAAAATATTAGGTTCTTATAAAGATAAATTCACGTTTCACATAGCTGGTCTAATCCATGGGGCATAACGTTTTGCATAACTAGTGTAATTCATGGGGTATTAGGTTCTACATACCTCGTCTAATTCGTGGGGCAGTAATGACGCCAATGAGTAATGAAACATCAAAATTCATATGTAAATATATATCATTACTAATATATTCAAGTGTATCATCAAGAATAATAAATTCGCATGCATAATTCATATTTATGTCTGAATTTCCATGTATGTTTGATTTTTTGTGTATACCACACAGACGCACGCAGAAGGAGGGTTTGGACACTTGTGGTTTTATTATGATTATCGGAGCAATAGTGGATTTCGTTCGACCTATAAAAGGTTGAGCATCAATTTGCAAGCAAATGGACATAAAAACTTGAAACTGTGGAGTATCCTCCCACAACTGAAATAAGAGGCTTCCTAGCTTTGCTTCGTTTCCACATGATTCCGAATAATCACACTCCAACTTTCGAAATACTGATAATGAGTTCTTTCACATTTTTCACCACTACCAAACACTCAAACAGATCATATCATATGATTCTATACGAAAGTGTTAAGTGCTGAGAGAGAGAGAGAGAGAGAGAGAGAGAGAGAGAGAGAGAGAGAGAGAGAGAGAGAGAGAGAGAGAACCTTAGCAACACAATAGAACGGAGGGCAGGCGACCAACCCATGTTGGAACGGCTAGTAAGGGAGTGAAAAGACAGCTAATGACCCCTTGAACTTTGGAGATTTGTTGTCGTTCGTCTGCATAAAATTTAAGAGAAATCAAAGTGGGATTTTGCTCTATTAGTCAAGGACATTTAGGATAAATCAAGTATGAAATAATATCAAAACCGAAACTTTTTTTTTTTCTTAATTTATAAAGGGTGAAATTCGGTAAGCGCAATCTGCCGTTTCATTAAGTTATGCTATATGAGAAAATGTTATATGGTGTGTGTGTGTGAGGAAGTAAATTTCCATGAGTCAGGCGTGTCTATATCTTTTTCAGATTTACACGAATTATAGATGCCAGGGACCAAACAAACACTGGGACCGAAAAATCAAACAAATTGGCGTAATGTCATTTTGAAAAGATTCTCCAAATTCTGCCATTTGCCAGCAATAACAAGGGTACCAACTCTGTATACAGAATTTGCAATGTCATAAAAAATGAGCAACATTCAACTGAGGTAAAAGGTACTATATGCACAGGTGGGAAATCAGAGAGAGAAAAAGTTACAACTCACGAAGAAATGGGTATTTAAGGAATGACCCGTTGAAAGACCAGCCATCAATAAGAGAAAGTAAACCCATTCTCTAATAGGCCTAATGTTAACTTTCATGCTCCAGTATCAATGGATGATACAAGCAAAATAAAAACAATCAAATGAAAAATTAAACCGATCAACATAACCACACATACATAAAAATATAATAAAGAGGCAAGCACAAAGAACGAATATATCAAACAAGAAGTTATATTTATGGTATCCTACAATAATAATATAAGTCGTAATTAAGAAAATATGAGTATATAAATAAACTGTATCGTTTAAACTATATGTTCATGGTTCACACTAGCAATATATAACCTTGCTACAAGGCTATCTGAAAAAGAATACAATGAATCCTTACTTCATACGAGATAAAAACAAAAAAAATCTAAATAAAATGATATAACTTCAACAAGCTAACGAGTGCATACGCACGGACAGACATACACACACACACACACACACACACACACACACACACACACACACACACACATATATATATATATATATATATATATATATATATATATATATTATTTAAATGAAGACATCCTATCCGTCCATTTCCGCCCAGTCTAGTAGCCCCATCTCAAAAGACCTATACCGATGACCGGAAGACTAACCCTAACCCGTATGTGAAAGGTGCATTTTTACAGACAAATATGTAAAAAAACACAGATTAATAAACTTCACGCACAAAAATGTATGCATAACTTTCTATGTGTACGCATTTACATCAAAGCCTTCCCAAAACAACTCTGAAAACGTGAATGACACATCCAAACACAACACTCAAGTGCTCTGGCCGCTTACATAATTTCCCTGGATACTCCATTGTTAGCGTGCTTCAGTATACAATGAATAAAGATGTAAAAGAATGAACACCTACTACCACTCTTCCAATGATCTCCACCTATCAGACACAACGGAACTGGATTTTTTCTCATCTATTTGTTATGGGCTCTGTAAAAGTAAAGCAATCAAACACTGCAATCATAAAGGAACAGAAAATGTTCTATAAATAAATCTCGCAGTTATTTCAGTTCAGAAGGTAAAGCAGTAACACCATTACATGAGATTTATAAATATCAGTGAGTTTTATATATAAAAGTCAACGTATGATACACATATATGCATTCACACCAACCTACACACACTCATATATATATGTATATGTGTATATACCTACATATATATACACATATATACACACACTACACACACACACATATATATATATATATATATATATATATATATATATATATATATATATATATATATACACAGACAATCACCTGTATGTTCCATATATATTCATCAAACAAGCCTGTTTGGAGAGAGATATATTCATCAAACAGAAGAGAGAGTTTTTGAGAGAGAGAGATGTTAGCGCACTATTAAGACAAGTTTAATGCTGAATCTGTCAATATCAACAACCTATCTTATGGTGCAATTCCAAACCTTTCTATTCCGTCTCTGTAACGGAGACCACTACCATTTTATAGAAAGAATCAATTTTTGAAAAACAAATATTTTACCCCGTCTTTATCTTTCAAGGTGTATAATCATCCAGCAGTATATTAGGAAAAATATGAACGTTTCCTAAGTTTCTAAATATTCATAAAACACTTTCTCAAAATCAGTAAAAATATCTACATTCTCCAAGGCCTGACGGAATCAAAATACCGAAAATTTCATGGCACTCACGATCCTGATTCTCATGACCATTCTTAAAAAATGTAAGTGTGTGGATATTTAATACATACATAAAAAGACTATTCTCGTATGTGCAAGCTCAGCACATACGAAAATAATGCAGCCAAAAAAAAGAAAGAAAAAAATTAGAACACTGAAAGAAATCGTAACACGACAGTTTCCCCATTCCAAGTGAACGATGCTACGAGAGTGGACATTTTATATGTTAGCTGTTATGGCGGGGGCGGGGGCGAGGGGAGGTTCAAGAAGTAATTATATTTCGAGTAGTGTAGTACTGATGAATAATCAAAGCACTGTCGGAGGATTGGAACCTACTCCCTATTCCACTATCTGTATCGAAAACCCTACTTGTACCAGAGGTAAACAAATGAGAGAATCAATAAACTTCCTTCCCAATCAGAACAAACACTATTTCTTTGCACGAGAGTCACGTGTGGAGACGAATATGAAAGGATAAAATTTTAAATACAAATCCACTTTTACGGCTACTATAACTATTTCACTGAAAGACATGTGTAATAATGAGACAAGTAATGACACTGACTGTTTTAAAGACTGCAACTTAATAATCATTGCTACAACCACCACCACCGCAGCTACTTCCGCTACAATAAATGATAATTTAAATATATACACCCATTTCCATGCATATTCAGCAACAATAAAAATAAAATTTTCCAATCTATCATCTTTACTGAATATCAGAATCTACAAATTCCCCAAAAATAACTATCAGAATTCCCGTCCTCATAAAATATATCCCTAAAACCTAATTATAAAATTAAAAGTGACAATAAAGGAAATATAGTACATATTTAAGTACATTACGATGTTAACTGCTAAAAGCAGAGATCCAACAAGAATACTCGCTGTATGTGTGTCTGATGTGTGTCTGAGAGAGAGAGAGAGAGAGAGAGAGAGAGAGAGAGAGAGAGAGAGAGAATTTATATTCTATTCTTCTTATATTTGTATTTATTTCAGTCTCGGTTTTCTGCGACTAGAAAGAACGTAGTAATAAGTGTAAAAATGTTAAGCCAAGGAAAATGTTATTACCACAACACAAGAAAACTTCGGAAACGATCAGCAAATAGACACAGATGCAAAGCAAAATTATTTGAACTTTCGAACAATGGATGAATTTCACGTTGGTGTATTTCAAATGACACCAGTCTTAAAGGTGATTGTCAACTGTTATGGGGCATCAATAGCTCGCGCGCGGACGCACATATAAATGCAAATAACGACAGCACGCTGTGGAAATTGACCACGGTAAACAACTGTAAGGAAAAACAGGGCTGAAAACCTACAAAGACACAAGCTGTGACATGCTTCATTCTCTTAAAAAGGTTATGTTTGGTCATATCGAGATCCCAATGTTTATCAAGAAAACGTTGGGCATTTCAAAATCTTAGGTTTTCTATGGCATTGATGTGAGTGTATTTAGGCCATAAGTAATAATCGAAGAGTAATGCAAAACATTTCAGTGATGGATAAAGTCTACTTCTCACTGATAAATTGTGTAGAAGGGACAGTGTGGATCAGAAAGCCGATTTAATCAGGGAGAGAGAGAGAGAGAGAGAGTAAAAACATCATACTTTAATACCGAAGAATGCGAGGGGTTCATGAAAATGGGTTTCCACAGAGTACCGAGGTGAAAGGGTGAGGAGAAAAAAAAATCAAAACCACTTGACGGAGCTCATACGTAGCATGGGGATATATCAGGACTAAAGGGGGGGGTGGGGAAGGGTTCAAGAGAGTCATACGAGAAACCCTGGAAAATATTAAAGTGATGGAGTAGTATGTCTCTTTGTAGTTTCAAGGTAAGGTGCATGACCTATAAATGTACTTTCATTGAGATGTAACTGTTAAATAGAGACAGAGGGAGAGTGAAAGAAAGACACCTGGGAGGAACCTGTCCCTGTGCATCGTCAATAACCGAGAGGAGGATGGCAGCCTGGCAGGCATTGGAGATTCAAGTCCTTCCTTACCCAGAGAGGTGATGGTGGTCAGCCGAGTCGTAGGGCTTGTTGGCTTTCGAATCCTTCTGCTGTCGGGATTGCTGGAGCGATTTGTCGTCTCTTGCTTCGCCGGAGCCCCGGAACAAGAATCGGGGCACGGGGAACGTGAAGAAGGACATGGACATGGCTGCCAGACGCCTGATGATGACGGGTGGGGGCAGCTACAGCAGTAGGTGACCAACGGGGCCCCTCATAACACTCGGATACACACACACATTACCCATTGGGTGTCACTAACCCATTCTTCCTCAGGGTTTGACAACGGATCACTCCTGCTGCTGCTGCTGCTGTCACCAACAAACCTGCTACTCTTCTCCTTAGGCCCTTCCCTCCACCTCACCCCCTCCTTATTCTTCTTCTTATTCTTCCTCTCCTCCTTCTCCTCCTCCTCCTCAACAGCAAGAACAACAACAACACTTCACTCTCACTCACACCCCGATCCACGGTGGGCGGGTTTCAGTGGTGGGTGGCCTTCTCTCTCTTTCTCACTCACTCTCTCTCTCTCTCTCACTCTCTCTCTCTCTCTCTCTCTCTCTCCCCCTCTCTCTCTCTCTTTCTCTTTCCTCCTCTTCTCCTTTCCCCGCCTCTCACGCCCTCACACACACCGGGGCCACCGGCGGCCTCTTGCTGATGCCGGCTCAGCGGTGCACTGATGGGCGTGTGGTGGGCGGAGGAATGTGGGCGCTGTGGACGGGCACAGACAGAGGGCCATGTTGAATAAACCACACTTTGAAAATAATACGCATTTCACTCACCAACACAAATGAGAGAAATGAAAATGAGAGAGACTGAGAGGCGATAGAGAGGAAAGGAGAGAGAGAAAGAGAGGAGAAAACCTCGACTGCTGTGGGATTGGGATGGGTGGGGAGGTCCAGTAGATGGAGGCACTGAGGAGAGAGAGTGCAACTGGCTGTAGTGGTATAGAATAGAGAGAAGGATGTGCAACAGCAGCAGCAGTAACAATAAACACAGCAGAGGCAACAGCAGCAGTAGCAGTAGCAGTAGAGCTACTTGAAGAGCAAGAGAGGAAAAATGGCCTCAGCAGCTGCTGCGATTTTGCCCTCTATTATCATCTCAATACTATTTTCTCTTTGGTGTAACACGATTCCCCTGAGGATGACTCTTTTGCTTTCACCCAATTCCTCTGCTATCATCTATATACCTCAGGACACAATGCACTTCATACATATATGGCTTAAACACAACCGATCGCTGTTATTTTTTCCAAAGGTTGATCATTAAGGACACCTCGAAGCTTAAGACAGGTGGCCACCCTCGCCCTCTCCATCAGGTATGGGCCACCTGAGCCCCGCCCAGCAGCGGTGGTGGCTGTCAGTGGGCGTTTTGGGCTGGCGGTGGGCGGGCAGCACAACAACAACAACAGTCTCACACACACACGCACGCTCGGCACGACGGGCGGACGCGTTGACGGCACCAGCCCGAGTGTCTGCCCCGAACAGCCAGACCCTCGCTACAACCCCCCTCCCCTTCATCATCCCCCCTCCCCCATAACCCGACTCCTCTTCCTCTCCTTCCCTCTCTCCCTCCTCCCTCAGCCAGTGGCAGTCCTCCTAGATTCTCCCTTACCCCTGACCCACCCCAGGCCACGCACACGCACATCAGACCCAAAACTGTACACCCTTTATGTACACATTTGTAGTGTACAACAATTCAGGTGGCTGCCATGCCGAGACTATCTTTAACACATTTGTACAGGAAACAGATGAAGTTCACCTCCACGGAGAGACGGTAGTATCGATGGTGTTGTTTGAGGATTGGCTAACTTATCACAACCAAATATAATCCCTTTAAAATGCGTGGAAACGAGAGAAAGAGAGGATGCCGAAGAGGGGACGGAACAGAACCCAGGCGAAAGTGGAGAAAAATGACAGTACAGCCAGTAAGAATGCCAGAACATTTCTAATTAGAAATTGGATTTCATAAAAAGCAATGTGTACAGTTACACCCAAAACATTAAAAAGCATTGGGACAATTCTACCACAATATTCAACTACGAAGGCTCGATTTCTTAATAACTTGAAGATCGCTACGAATCTTCACTGGAGATTTTAAGTTCATATTAACCTAGAAATAAAATTAACTCCTTGTGGTCTTAGAAAAATTGTAGAAATTTGTTGGGAACATCTACAAATTTCTGGCACAATTATTTTTTCAAGTTGAACTTCTGGTAAAAAAAAGTGAAGGGTCCAGAAAAAACGAATTTGAAGCCTTGTTTGTACAAAACGCATCACAGACACACACACACACACAAACACATATATATATATATATGTGTGTGTGTGTAAGTGTGTGCATGGGTTGTGTGTGTGTATGCACGTATGTATGTATAATGTGTGTCATGATGTAACTGAAAAGAATAACTTACACTACTTCCCGCGTAAGCCTACCTCTCGGATATCATTAAAATATTAAAGATGACAGACGTTAAAGGCTACTCAGAAGACGTTCCGTAAAATAACTTAACAGAGGGACTGTTTCACAGTACATCACGGATATTGATAAGCCATTTACTGCAAGAACTGACGGCCCAAATCGACAGACATAAAACTTCTATTATAACTTTTTGTTCTTGTTATGATTTTATTTACTCTTTTACATCACTACAATTAACTCTTGGTTGTTGGTTAATCGAAGAGCTTCGTAATCGCCATCTATGTCTTCGTTGTGTTTACTGCTTTTCCTCACTTGGAGTCAATGACCTTTGGGTTTATGATACTGCGAAGCTTATAAACAATCACCACCTATCAAAATATTTCCTAAGTGATTGTCGTCATCGAAATTAGTGTTTGTGGAAAAGTCAGGCATTACGTTAACAGTGTCCAAAGCGATGACAAAGCCGTAAATAATTGTTATTACCTCCTTATACAGTACAGTTAAAACAAAGATGTCGAAACACAATCCCTCAAAGAGCAACACCTGGTGTCATTTTAAACATTCGGGTTCTGTATTAAAAATAAAATACTGGATTTGTTAACATGGATAAAGTCTACGGTCATATCAACCCTATTTCATTACTAACTACGAAAGACAAAGATCTGTATTTTTTGCGGAATATCAACTTTATATTTTAAAAGGCAAAAGTCCGAAAGTTCACAAGTAAAAAGTGATACCAATATTATGACTGCAATATAAAAAATCCCAAGGCCTCTGATAGCACTAAAAACACTGTAATGACGAAATGTATACAGAAATTAAGTCCAGTTCCCTAGAACTCGGCCATCAGTTTTTTTCAAATACGCACACATAAAGGCATGAACACATACACACACAGTAAGGTAAACTATTTTTAATCTAAATCTATATTTGAACTGAAATTAAGCGCAATGAAAGTGAGTTTATATAAAATTCTAGATTTTTCATCATAATATGGAAGTCCTGGAAATGCTGAAAAAACAGAAAAGCAAAAATAAATAAATAAATAAATAAAATAAAAATAAAAACAAGACGTGGTGACATAATGCAAACAATTGCATAAACATAAACTCACAAATGCAAACATACATAAATACATACTTTCTATTAACGGGTTTTGATAGGCGAGACAGAGCTGTCAAATAAATAGAAGAAAAACTGTACTCTGTAAACCGCACCTGATTCATGAATGAAGAACGGCCAGCGAGTGAGAGAATGTACGAAGGAATCCGAGGGAATGAGATTAACTTTCCAGACCCACAATTGGAGATACTGCGGGAGTCTGTCTACTCCAAGCGGTTAAGTAATAATTAAGTAAGACAAAAATGCTTCATTAAAGGGGGTAGCGACTTAAAGGACAGATTAATAAAATACAAAGGAGTCGGGGAAAATTGACGTTCAATATGGTCGCTTCAATGGATGAACAAACGAGAAGTTAAAGTGCTAATAAAATACACTGCAAAAATAAACATTTCTGCCGCTTTAAAGTTTGCAAAAAAGAAACCAAATGGAAGAGATAATATGCGGAACGAACAGGAACAATGAGGCAAAGACGAAATAAAGAAATGGAATAAAACGTGAGAATATATATGTTCTGTTAACGGCGGGCAAAGTTTGTTAATTAGCGTTGTATAAAAGGGAGGGGTATAACTGTCTGGTGAGACAATGAAACGGAAAAAGAATGAAAATAAAAGGCAAGTTAAATTTGGGCCGATAAAAATTCACCATAAAAGCAGAATGAATGACGTCAAGTTTTGAATCTCTTCGCTGCTTGATACAAAAGTGTATAACAGATAACACTGAAAATAAATAAATAAATAAATAGATAACTAAATAAATTAATTAATCAATCAACGGGATAGGGAAAATCTATCTGCAAAATAGCGAATGATCGACTGACAGAAATGCTTTAGACTAGCTGAGTACACAATTTTGTGCTCTAGTTCGCTTGCTGGCAAACTAGAGTACATAATTGTGCACTTTTTTCTTTTGTATCTGAAAAAAAAACAATGCTAAATTTGACATTAATTTGCATACGGGGAAGCTGAGAGTAGCTTTTCATGTAAAAGAGTTCCATAACGCGATGTGGAAGATATAAATGGAAAGTACAGGCGTCACTGAATGCAATTTAATATTCCATTCCACACATAATCGTGAGTTGAAAAAGAACCTGCCATTTAATTGTATCAGAATTTTATTCGTAAGACGAAAGTGTCTTCTTGTACCATCTTTGACGAACTTCAAATGAGTTCAAGTATATAAGAAAGTTTTCGATAATTACGTTAGGGCACTATGTACCAGAAAACTTCATTGACCAATAAAAGGCTGTTCATTGTTTTATACGGATACTTTATCTTTCAACGACAAAAGATAGCCAAGGTAAACTGAAACTTGCGCATAAAAAAAATAGATTCGAGGATGAAAGAAAATAACGGTGAAAATGAGAATGCTACTCTAGTAAAATGAACAAATTTACAGGTAAATGAATATTTAAATAGTTCAGTGAAAAAACAGAAATTAACAAATTATAATCTTAAATATTTTATCAGTGATTTAACAAACTACAAGAGGTATTCAATTCATCATCACTCAAAAGGATAACTCGAGAGAAAACGGAATAAATACTAACATTGTGGACTCTGAACCTAGAGAATCTTTTAGACACTTAGAAAAAATGTATGGAAAAACAGCCCTGGACGTGACGAAGGGATTATATTAAGCAAAGGCAATCAAAAGAGATCTTGAAAACCCCAAGAGGATCCGAACCACTTTAGTCGAAACGCAAAACAAGGAAAGGTTCAACAAAGAACTCACATTTTCGTAGACTAACGCACAATATCACATATTGAAAACACGAGGGTATGAGATCTTAGGACTGTTTCAACCTTAAAATATAATGTATTTATTCAAATATACTTTCACGTATGTATATACACACACACATATATCACTATACCTTTCACTCTTAGCAAAGATGGCTTCAAAGTGTATTAACATTCATGTTCCCGGCAGGTTTTTCGAGGAGGATGCTAGCATATGCCCTCCTTCAACCTGCTACAACCCACCAAAGCTGACTGATCACCAGGTACACAACTCACTGCTTTGGTCAAAGGGCTTTTTAAGAAAACTGGCTCACAGAAGTTTTCCCCCAGCAACAAGGCCAAGCAACAGGAGCAGTAAGTTCTCTGAACACAAATTATGGTAATCTTTATTAAATTCTAAACAACACAGGTAATACTCTGCAGCATTTTTTTGCTACTTTCATCTTGATAACAACCACCCTCATATTTGATTTAATGTTACATCTTCGGATAAAATCTCGTTGTTGTCACCTATACCTTCCCATTTCCTCCTACCATTTGTTCTACTACCTGCGGCTCACCGGGATGATCTGACAGCCGTCTTTCAGAATTTTCTAGTTTTATTATTGTTCTCCATTTCAACGCCCTAACGGTCTTACAATCGGTTGTACTAAGGTGCTGCCTGGGTGGTAGATGTACATTCCCATATCTGGATGATAGGCATTGTTTTATTATGCTTGCGCTTTAGTTATTTAATCCGGGGAAAGGATACACTGAAGCTATTTTGAAGATTGCTGTGGTAGAACTTTTGTTATCATCAAAGCTGTACAGAATTAATCCAAGATAAAATACATGTAGCACTCAGAATTAGTTTTCACGAGCAATCCATCACATTTTACGCCAAACATCTTTTCCATAAGGTCAATCATAAGGTACTACTCTCATCTTTATATCTAATAGAAATTCTTTTATTTTTGTTATCATCATACCCTAACTTCGACACCCATGTTGCAGCTGGGATATCACTCAGATTATAAAGGCCTTATCCAATCCCCAATCACTTCATCTTGTCATCCTGCAAAGTCTCGAGAGAGCAAGTGTTTCCAAATAAACAACTCCATACTGACAATGGTAGTCCCCTCTTATTTTTCAGTTAACTGTCAAAAAATGTGTTCAGTCAGACTTCAGATTTATCTGCCCCTTTGTTTTTACTTGACGACCGTCTTTATCGCCTACACATTAACGACATGGAATTTTCAAAAAACAAATTCAGGGGTCATTACTAAGAATTTTACTGCCAACACAAATCAAAGATTGCAACCGATTTCAGCCATATTTAGTAATTTTTTCCCCATCATCTTTTAAGTAAATTTCGTCACCGCTCATGGCAGTACAAAGATAGATCTCACGATGTATTTAAATTGTCATTTCTGGTGGGTGATAAGTAGCATGAGCTTCAACCATTCATGAGTAGTTTGGATGACATCAGCCGCGGATATTTACAATAACCTCGAAAAAAGGACTATTTCTGAAAAATAATTCAGTAATGCTGATAATTTCTTGTGGTATCCTTCAAGGATCACCAATCTGTCCAATCCTTCACCTCCTTTACATGACATGACCTGATTCTGACGATCGATTGTCCTATTCAACCGGATGCAGATGATCAATTAATTTAAAATCCGTCTTTTTTCCCTTTCCTCATCCGCGTGATTTTCCTTTTTGAATCACTATATGTGTTATATTCTATTTCTTCTCCGTAATACCAAAATTGGCACTATTGTTGAATAATACTGACTTGAAATTTGTAACAATTTTCAACAAATTGGTTTTAAAAATAAATAATAAAGGGTAAAATTCTATTAGTATCATTATAGTCCAAACTTTAGTTAGTAACAGAATTTGCACTGATAAGGAAATTCACTTGTGAAATTCAGTATATCCTATACTTAAGGGTATGATTCGCAGGTAAAATCGTAACTAGTACAACAGAAAAAGAACAAAATGATAAAATATCTTCGACAAAAAAAGTCTATTCACGGATATTACTCATTAGAATATAATACTCAGCGGCTTCAAATAAGAAGAAAGAGGTTATCTTTCACACAGGTATGGAAATATCTACTATTTAAAAGCCAAATAATCATCTTTTCATGAAACTGCCAAAATGATTCCTTACTTTTCGTAACCTCAACCGGTCTACTCGTCAATTAAAGCTGACTCAGACTTACCTGAAAAGGAAAAGAAAAAACATTTAGAGGACATTAGTCAATGAAACAATAGTATATATATATATATATATATATATATATATATATATATATATATATATATATATATATATATATAAATATATATATATATATATAAAAATTACATAAATGTGAAAAAATAAAATAAATTCATGTAAAGGGGGTTTCTTCAAGTTAAGCTTTTTAAGACGGCAACGCTCGCCTATTTGATGAGACGAACCTTTCGAGTGTTCTCTTACGAGAGATGCCAGTGATAGGTCACGTTAACTCTCGAATATAAAACGTAAATATCCTACTCCCGGGTCAATGACAGAATCGATAGACTTGTGTGAAGACTAAACAACGATTACTTTCCTTTGAACGAAATTCTGGACATTCATTCTCCTATAATGAAATAAAATATTGATTATTGCCCATTTATAAAATTGCAACACATTCAAAATTGGATGCAAAGATATTTTATAAAAAATACTCAAGTTTCAAATACAACAGATGGTAACTATATACCGGTGTATAGTAACAGATTTTGAAAAAGAAATTTAAAACTTGGATATATAATTACTGAGGTGTAAGCACAAGGAGGGAGTAATGAAAACTATATTTATAATTAAAAAACACTATACTTGCTCTCACTACCGATATAGGTGAATAAAGCTAACCATCTCTACATAACAACATCGCATTACCTTAACCACAGATCCATATGTCTTCAAAACAGGACCATATAGGTAAAGTAATGAAATTAACTCAAGGAAATGAGAGGAAAGAAATGGGAGAAAATTTTAGGAGGACTCTTTCACAGAAAAATAACGAAGTGATGTAAGGCACTCAAAGGAGAGAGAGAGAGAGAGAGAGAGAGAGAGACTAACCAATGACGACCCTGTGACTCCGAAGGAGTCGAGTGGAAGAAAAAATTCTTTATATGGATCCATTTTCTTCAATTCCCGCACTAATTAACTTGAAGCATAAATCAAAGATAATGTGCTTCTAAATCTGCGAAAATAGACACTGAGTTAGAAATCAACAATAAAAACCGACTTCCCTACAACAATGTGCCAAGCTTGTACAGAGAATATATACCTTTCATAACTGTTATACAACACAATCACTGTGATATGTAAGATGTAGTAACTAAATGAATCAATTCTGAATACTGTAGGCAAACATTCTTTTATTTGCAGATATACGTATTTATGTGTGAAGGTATGAACATAATGCGCACTGTATACGCAAAAAAAAAATATTACGATACTAAATTATGAATAGCACAATATAAAAGTGCAAACTAATGTACCGGTTATTTAATGCATGCATATATATATATTATATTACAAATATATATACATATATAAATAATATATATATGTATATATATATGTATGTGTGTGTGTGTGTATGTGAGCGTGTGTGAAAGTTCATATAAATTTCTCATATATAGCAATTCTACTCACCATGGTCTCTTTTTACAGAAAACGACAGGATATTTTAACATAAAATAATCTCTTCAGTACTGCTTAATATATATATATATATATATATATATATATATATATATATATATATATATATATATATATATATATATATATATATATATATATATATATATATATATATATACACACACACACATATATATATATAAAAAGTGTCATTTGCTGAAGAATTTTGTAAAAGAAAAGATCATAATTCTTGGCTTAATGTAAAGAAACAAATTTCTCAAAGAACATAACGAATATCTGAAATTGTCATGAAAAGCACATGTACGGGATACACCTGAAACCTACGCTTCATAAACAGGCAACAGTTGACAACTGCCATTATACACAGATTTTGTCGACTAGTTCCTTGTCGGCAAGAGCTGATAAACTAGACGTCATTGAATCGGGGAGGATAGTATCAAAGTTTCCCTAACGCGGAGAGATTTCGAATCAGATATGAACTGAGTAAGTTTCTGTGAGAAAGGAAGGAAAACCTTTTATAACTTTCAATATCTGTGAGTGATTGAGCACTCAACACGACTTATTTATAACGTATTTCATTCTTATTTTTTTTTATTAATAACAACAGCGAAAAAGGATACGAGTTCGAAAATACAGACACTTCACTGTATGCACGTGAGCAGCTTCAAGGTCTCCAGTTGCCCAGAGATAAGCATAAAGAGTACATATTATGGAAAACAATGACAGAAATATCCAGGAAAACGACAACGATGGACTAGTCACTGCGCTCACACGCAGAGAGAGAGAGAGAGAGAGAGAGAGAGAGAGAGAGAGAGAGAGAGAGAGAGAGAGAGAGAGAGAGAGAGAGAGTCAAAACACTCTCACACACATACTCAATCAACGGTGCCTTTGAATAATTCCCACACCTTTTATTACCTGTACAAATGTCATGAAACCGTTTGGGAAAACTTCTCTTAACATCGAAGAGGAAGACCAAAAGAACAAAAGAGCCTTTATAATTCCCGTTTTGTTCCAAATACCGCTTGTAAAACTTTTGAAGCCTTACTTCCTGCTTCATTATTAAGGATGAAGCCAAGACGGGAAATGGGACAGTTATACAGTATACTATACGGGATATTGGATCATTACAAATGTAATCAAGCAGCTATATTTCAGCATGATTCAGTATTTTAATTAGGATAAGAAAACTTTTTAATCTCTCTTTATCCGATTACCTGTTTTTTCACCAAGCAAAATTGACGAAATCAGATGTAACCTCCCATGTGGTAGGAAAATTTCAGCCTTTCACGTGCACTTACAATACTAATCTGCACCATTAAATTCAGCTAAAATGTTTACTGTACAAATGATATAATGCTTTCGAAAATACATGGTCAACCAAGCACGTATGACGTAGAGAGAGAGAGAGAGAGAGAGAGAGAGAGAGAGAGAGAGAGAGAGAGAGAGAGAGAGAGAGAGAGAGCGTATATGGAATATACTCTACCATGACTGATAAAGGACATTCATCCCTGTTCCGAGAACCTTAAAGAGAGATATGCTTTACTCTTTCCACATTATACGTCCTCGCATCTTGTACATACATCCCGCGAAAAACAAGTCGGTTTAATAAGAGCATGACCTCCTTGGTAACGGATATGCCTTAGCCTTTTAACTCAACTCCAGTCTCACCGGAGGTATAATAACCCTTTCCTAGGTTTTTAGTTAAGCTGAAGCACACAATGATTTCCTAAAGACCACTTACATTAGTAAGTGTTTTTCCAAGTCCTCATTCACGTCCATCATTGGTACTTTCTGGTTTTAAAACAATTGTACTCAGCAAAGCAATTAGTCACAGCATTTAATGCATGGAATTTCGTTCGAATAAAATCGATGGGGAATTCAAAATTTCTCTGCAAGTGGGGAAACAGATACCTTCACCTTTAAAGATGGAAGTGGTAAAAGTGAAACACGGAGTGCTAGTTAAAAGTAAATTAGAAAACCCTTGAAACTTTTGCGAGTAGTACCATCGGTAATATGTGCATTAATGCGGAACAAGCTATATTTGGCCACTGAGTAAGATGGACAACTCAATTACGGAAGTTCAAAAAGAAACATCA
>NC_089795.1:31195267-31210267 GCF_040412425.1 Macrobrachium rosenbergii
ATATTGCTCTAAGTGAAAAGGAAATGATGAGGCTTTCCCAACATATAAACCTCTCAGTAAATATGAATCATAACTTTACGATCAGGAAAACTTATAAATATTCAATAACTTGGTACCTTTATAAAAACCTCTGGTTGTAACTGTTGGGAAAGGGCCTCAGGAGCAACTACGGGGCCTCATTCTTTATCAGCCAGTTTTAAGAAATTATCGGTTCATTTCAGATCAGTATTGCCAAGACTTACAAATCATAACAAAAACATTCCTGTGAAACAGAACGCAAAAAGCTATTTCATGTTTCTTCTTCACAAGACATGATAAAGTCAGGTATCATCAATTATCCAATATGATCAAACCCACAAGATAATTAAGAGGAAGACGATGCATATTAACACAAATCAAGATTCTTCACCGAACAGGAAAAATATAAAAATAAAAAGCAAAGCAGTGTGGATGAGGAACGTTAATGTAATATTTTATAAATAAAAGAGACAATTAAGAGAAACTTCTTTTTCCTTAATGTTTCTTTGTGGTGACTAACCACAAACCAAGTATACCTTGCATGTCTACGAAATTTTAAACAGTAATACGCTTGTAAAATATTCCTTCAAAGGAAGCTACTTAGATGACGTACCTATATCAGCTGAATACGCAATTATCGTTGCTTTTGCTAGGTTGCAAAATGTTCTTTGAATTATAAGCAAATACCTTGCATAGGCTTTCAGCGATAAAACTGGAGCATAAATCCATCTTAGCTGGAAGAATTATACCGTGAAATTTCTATTCATTGAAAAACTGAGACAGCTTTGATTTCATTTATAGGTTTTGGATTTACCCATTTTTCTACTACTGCCTCCTTCACTTCAAGAAAACCAATATAAAATACTAATATAAAGACACAATGCAAAATCATCATGCTAGTATTTAATTAAAATATCACGTCTCCCTCAAACTTCTCACTGAAGATAGGTACAATGATCCACTGAAAGGGATTTAAGTAAGCAAAAAATTATGCACATGAACATGTACAATGACTGATATTCAACTTACAAATGATAATTTTATGGGTTTCTTATAAAAGAAAAAAGTGTTCTTTATGATGTCCGCATTGTTTAATTTTCAGCATACAAGGAAGACTATTTCATCGACGCGATAACAAACAAAAGAATCCACTAATATTTAATCTGTGAATAGGACATACAACTAACTAGAGTCAGTACCATTCTCTAACAAAGAATAAAGTAAACCAGCCCTCAGTACTCAGCTTGAAAATGAAAGTGCAGAGACAATGTCTTGAAACCCGGTTTCTCAATAAACATTTCTGTATAATAGTCTTTCTACGGTAACGGCGACCTTTCCATATGCTTTATTATGCTGACACAAACGATTTATGAATTCAAAGAAAATTCGACTAAAAGAGCAACGTGACAATCATACGAAAACTCAGAAAAACAGCTTTCCAATAAGAAATACTGAAACCTCCAGGTCTCCAAATTAGTGAAACGGTGATTAACAAACACAAGTAACAAAAAGCGATCTCATGCAATGATAGGTTAATTAACACATCATTAACCCAGTTTTTTCCTGATCTCGCTCAGTGCAGATGAAGGAAGGATGAAGTCAAGGAAAATACTGGGAGAACGGAAGGTATGATATGGAATCTTCATTGTTTAACAGAGCCATGAAGCTATCTCAATGAAACTGAAAAGGCCTAACGGGAAACCTAATTTTCTGATAAATTAGATATGGGGAAACTAATTTTCTGATAAATTAGATATACTGAAGTCTAAACAGCCTTCAATGCCTATGGAAAATCACTAGATAACGTGAGGGCCCACACAAAAATTATCTCTCGCTGCCAACTTGGATGGAGAGAAATTTTATGTTCCATTGTAATGACACGGATTAAGCTACTTGAAATAAAGCTGGGGTGAGCGGGCGCGCCTCCACACAAACGCGCGCACACACACATACACGCACAGAAGGGGAGTATTCAAGAAGAATTAGCCACAGGAATTATGTTCGTGTTTATGTTTCTTTTGTTAGGCAATAAACCTCGGGTTGCAACAACAGTAACGGAACCAAAAGCAAGTGAACAAATGAATTTACATTTTCTTAAAGAAAAAAAAAACGCTTACTCACAGAGGCTTTATATAAATAAAAGCTTTTTTGTGTAAACATAAAAACACTAAACCTTATAGGAAACCATCCCTTTATTCAATGCCAAAACTCCCTTTCGTTATTCGACTGATGTCTAGGGATTCCCCCTGGAGAATATGAGTGATAGACTGGGGATTACATGGCGATTACAATGAGGGAGTCTACCACAAGGAAGATCATAATATTGAAGGTAATCTAGTATTTGGGGTCATTATACTAAACTGGGTCTTCAAATGTTTTCCCGAGAAAAGCTAAAATCTATATATCAGAAGAGGCATAAAGAGAAAGAACTACTATGTACGAGGCTAAGTTAATGGAAAATATCTGAATGATTGTCAAATTCCGCGCCAGCCTGGATAATAAAAATCAATGAAACTTCATGTCACTTTCGCTGGATTGTTGGCTATAGCGGCTCTGAGTCATTACAAAGGGTTAACAACAAGAAATGAAGAAAATAAGTTAAATATTCTTAAATCGATGAAATCATCAATTTTCAAATGAGATTTCTTGAACAACGTTTTCTCTTAACCATATAATCAGTAAAAAAAAAAAAATCAATATATGTTATTAATAGATCAGAATTCTACAACACGGCCTTGTATTCTTCAAATTCTTTTTCACATTCTGATTGTATTTTATTTTCATTTGAAAATGAAGAGGAGCGCGAAGGAAACTTGATAAGCGAAACTTTTGAATGATAATACAAGGCAAATCATGGATTCAGAATACATATTTTGAAGAGGATACTCATCATTCATCGAAAGTGGGAGAAGGTTTGAAATTGCACGACTGAACAAGCATCCAAATTTCACTCAAGTGTGATTTTCATTGTTTTTCGCGAGAATATGTATCCCAGGGGTAACACCAGTAGGAGAAAGCATTGTTTAAATAATAAACTGTGAAGACTGAAAGTAGCGTACTCAATGAAAGAAGAATGCCTTAGGATGTCACAGTACAGCACCAGTAAAAAGTCAAAGGACAATTTCCTAACATGAAGGCTTAGCGGTGTATGAAAACTGGGTTGTTCTTAAATCCCGTTCTGTGTCAACAGGACAGAAAGGGGTTGAATGTGTATCTGCAAATTTCATAAAAAGTCAAAACTCCTGGTGGCATATATTTGCAACGAAAATATATGAGGAAGGAAAGTTCAAAGGGGAAAGGAATAAATATTTGTTGCTCAATTTCCCTAACGCCTACGTGGTGAAGATACCGACAGAGATACCAACGCCTCCGATATTCACGTGTCGAACTAAATAAAGAAAATTTGCAATAACTATCTGTGAGTAATTCATTGGAAAGCATATAAGCGTAAGTTAACACTTTCCATATTGAAATGATATTCATATTAATAAGATAAAGGACAAGTGTTATCTGAAAACGGAACTCCTAAGAAACAGACGATTACAGTTAACACCCATAATTCTCTATTCTCAGCTGAGGTGGAAGTCCCGAACGAAGAGGGGAGAGAGAGAGAGAGAGAGAGAGAGAGAAGAAGACAGAGAGTTCGTGAAATTAGATATTTAAGGGAAACTTGTTAATTATTTATATCAAGACGAGAGGTAAATTGAAATGTTGGAAAGAGATCACTTGCTTTCACACGAAAGCGTCATCTCTTGGAGTTACTTAAAATCAAAATGGGTTTCAAACAACACCTCATTTGGCGAGAAGAAAAGAAAGGCTCCCTTCTGTCTTAAATTGACACAACCAGCCATCCTTACAACATATATTTTCTTTAAAACGAAGGGGTAAAATGTTATACGTTATGTAAGGTCCATTACTGGCTAGGAATATTAAGAATATTAATAAGTACTGCAACACATTTCAGTGGCATCATAGCACCTCGAGGCCGTAGTAAGTAATCTCCTTTCGTATTTGCATCGTACCAGTTTAACCTACCACAAGGCATGGAATGGCTAACTTAACTTCAAGGAATCCTACCAACTGACGTGCCTCGGCATTGAGGGAAAGATGGTGAAAGAAGCAAAGAGGGAAGGTGAAAAAAAAGTATTGGAGTGCATAGCAATGTTTAGTACCTGCCAGGAGAACATCTATTTCATCTTCGATAGCACAGTCAACATGCGTTCAGCCTGAATGAACCAGGATGTCCATTCTTTGATATGAGTTTCGTACGAAAGTAAACGTCATTGCTGGCATTTGGCTAAGAAAAATAACTCTATTGGAAGTGGCTGATTTACATAGCTAGACTCATGATATAATGACTTGGTTTTACTTTCGCTATATTTTATCCACACAAATGACGTCAAATATTCAATCGTGTGATCTTGACGTGGAGTTTAATATGAGAAATCTACCCAGAATAATTCGAAATATATGTCCAGAATCACCAACTGCTATTTAAAGAGGTATAAAAGCAACTGACTTAACAAAATAATTATTCTTCGGTAAAGATGGCGTTCAGTGGCTGCTTCCGTAACGTCAAGAGAGTTTGTCAGGTAATACGAAATCTTGAATAAGTTAAAGTTAAAGCAGTTATGCAAAATGCAAGTTTAAAATTTCTGGATATGAAGTTACCATGCATTACCTAGTAAACATATACAAAGTTACTTTTCCATTTAAAAGCAGAGGCCCTAGATGTGTTTTCCCGGCGGTTCCAAGCAAGCATTCCTGAATGAGGTTTGTAGATTCTTGCCCTTACAGAGCCTGAAAGTGGCTCGCTTTTCTGCTAACTACAAGGTACTTATTTCACTGCTAAACCCAAGACAAGGCACTATAAACTTGAATGAGAAGCAAACACACACATACATAAATATGTATATATATATATATATATATATATATATATATATATTTATAATATATATACATATATATAATTATATAAATATATTACATATATATTACCTTTTACATATATACATAAAACACATAGATATATAACAGACACACATATACCGAGTGTATATATATATATATATATATATATATATATATATCATAATAACATATATATATATACTGCCTCATCTTCAAACCCAAATGTCTGATTACTGGGAGAGGCATGAGGCTAGCCATATCCAAAACTAAGTGGTGTTTCTTGCTAATCGAGATCATTTGTTTCCTTTCATCACCTTCTGTCCCAGGAAGCACAGAATGTCACAAAAATCTAAACATTCCTCTTACTCCCAAAAGAATCCATTTAAGAGGATATAAGACATATTCTTTCCTTTGCTTGGAGACAAAATATATTCTAAATCATGTGAAATCTGAAAACTCATCCCAGAAGAACTAAGCCGTTAAGGTAACCTAAATGTTATTGTAAAGGGGTATAGAATAATAACTCATTTTGAAGGAACTAACTTTCTTCAATTAAATGGAAATTGTCAAAAGAACCTCGTGTGGATAACTCCAAAAATTTTGTTAGACCGTGAAAATCAATATTAACTGCCATGGTAAAAATTTCGAGCAAGCCTATAGTATTACAATTATACATGGTAAAAACTTGATTCACCTGCAATGATTTCACCTAGCTAGTTATCGACACCTGTCCATGAATGGTTTCTTCCGAGGCTTCTTTCCTTTCCATGACCTCAAGGTCTATCTTTCACTAGCAAGAAGTAGCATCCCTATTGAGCTTGCCCGTAACCTGCTGTTGGTGATATCAGTGGATACTACACCCCTTCATCTGACCAATGGTGATATAAAATCTTGGTCAGGAAATACAGATATTCATATTCATCTTGTTGACAACATCAGTTCCCTTGCCGTTTTGATGTTGACATGCGCCCTAAACCTTTAAGGCCCCAAAAACCTCCAATTCCCATCCCCCCCAACCCCTTTCCCCTTGAGCTTATGTCGCGATAACTTGCCTTGATCAAATGACATGAACCGTAAGATGATGGAAACAAATTATTAAATTTCTTTTGTTGCGATCAAACTATTGTTTTGGAGCAAATTTTGAAAGTTTGTAGATAACATGTCGCATTTCTGTCATGAGCACCTCAGCAGTTGCCGAGGGCCTACTGGCTGAAGGTGAAACTAGTTTTGGTTGAGTTCATTGAGCTATACGTGGAACTTCCTTGTTTATAGAAGATAAAAGTTCGGAATGCAGTGACCGAAGCAAGAGAGAGAGCAGCATTCGAGAGAGATACCACGGCTACATGAGGTCTGGTAACCAAGAAAATAAACTTAATAAGAACAGCTTTTAGATAAGAATGTAAAAAGCTAATGTTGTAAAGTGAACTATGGTGCTGGCACAGCTAATGCATACATACGAGAAAGTCTTTCTTTCCATAAGTCAGACTCTCGGCAACACAATGCGCGAACGTTTTCTGATATTATTAATAAAAATAGCCCCTACCGCCCTTCCCGCAAGAAATCAAAATCTGTCCAGCTCATCGGTGACACCACCCGGAGCTCTGGGAGATCTCTGTCTGCGGAAGCTAGTATATAACTGAGTAATTTCATCAGATCGTCTTGCACGTGTCAAGTCCGTTTGTCAAACTAGTTTGACAGAAAACCTGAACGTGTATTGGGGGCCATTACACCAAGGTAAAGGGTTTAAGGAGAGAATATTTCAGCAATGTTCTGAACTACCAATATCATAACCTCTGAGAAATGAGACAATCTGAAGTCTTTTACAGCAGGCCTGGTTACTGATTTAATAGGACCATTTAAAATTCTCATCCTACATCACTTACTACCTACTGGCTGTAAATATTTATTATCTCGGATAAAACATATGCACTACTGAACTTTGCATAACTTAACAGTTTCATGCCTTCAAATGGAGATTCATTAAATGAAAGAAGTTGAAAGAAAAAAGTGGATTAAAAATTAACATAATTCACCATTTCAACCAGGAAGCTTCTGGCGTGGGCAATATAATGCCTTGAAATGGTCCAGTCCTGATGAAAACAAGAAGTAAGCTAAAACAGCGGAGCCTAACTCGGGAAAAGTGATACATCAGTCTCTGGAACGAGTGGCGAGCACAGTCACTGGGTAGCGAAAAAAAGCAAGGTAAGAATTCAAGTGCTTGTCAATAAAAGGAAGGCCACACTTGCCACTTAAAAGCTTACTGATTTTCTTTTAAACAGATGTTGGAGGTAGCAGCCTGACTGGTGATAATAGGCCACCTGGCTAAAAGACACTCAGCGAAACAATAGGGAATAATATTCGTGTATAAAAAAGGACGCCTTGTGGTTAAGAGAGAGAAAAAAAATAAACAATACAAAACGTTAGGATGGCTCACTAAACATGAATATTGCATCCAAGTCGAATATCTTGGAGATATTAAGATTTAAAATATCAGAGGATCTCCAAATGCTTGCAAAGAAGATCAATGGCGTTATTCACAGTGAAAAAAATTTCGTGCGGGAATTATCATGTGGAAGACAAGCCAACGGCCACAAGAAAGCCGGAAATAATAATAATAATAATAATAATAATAATAATAATAATAATAATAATAATAATAATAATAATAATAATAATGAAATGTTGTAATAACAATTAATAAAACAATAAAATAACAGATTAATTTAAAGGTCTCTTTCAAAGAGCTGAGTAAAATTTTCCACAATTTAGCAGCAGCAAACATTAAAGCCGCAGCATAATAATTTTAGCAATGATAGTTGTCACCATTTCTTGATTGAAAACGAGCAATTCCTGTCTCCTCTTAAGAGGAAGACATAGGACACAAATGATGAACTAATTGAAAAAGAAGGCAATTTTACCTGCTATTAATTAGAAATAATACCGTAACAAGATAAAATAATGAAAGAGATGGAGAGAAATAGAGGTCGTCAGAAAAAGAAAGCTGGGGCCATCAAAAAGACACTAATCCGTTTAAGTTTGGTTAAAGAAACACTGACATCCGTGCGAAAGAAATCTCTTTTGACATACTTTTGAAAGGGGATCTCATTATTCAATTTCTTGTGATCACAGCCTCTAATCGATCACTCACTCAAACTACCGCATTTTTTATCTTTTTCTCAAACTTCGCTTCCAACAGCGATGAAAATTCTAAGGAAGTATGAAGTCCGATCTTTTAATACTTTATACAATTCCTTTTGGAAAGTGAGGGAAGGCGCCACGAAAAAAATAAGGTTGACTAAAGTTTCAGTGTGGAAAGAAACAGGACCGAAATTTAAATAGGTGCCGGGAAATACTATACAATTATGACGCATGTTAAAACAATAAAAATGTTCTCTCCCTTATACCACATCCTTAACGGAATGCGTCAAGAGAAATTTTCAATCTCGCTTCACAGCAAACGTTATGAGAAAATTCTGTGCTTAAGGCTTAGGGATTAGTGCTCAGTGTGTGTGTGTGTGTGTGTGTGTGTGTGTGTGTGTGAGTGAGAGAGAGAGAGAGAGAGAGACAGACAGACAGAGAGAGAGCGCACATTATCATTCCCAAAAAATAATAAACTTGGTAATGAAACTAAAACAAATCGGTTCCCTAGGGGTTAAGTACTGCTCTTCTTTCATTTCTTCTAGTATTTGTTTGGACTGGGCATAATAACGACAATGTGTTTCCTATAACATTAGCCATTCAACTGAAGGGCCTATCATAATACAGAGGTACAGTTGTAGACATACCATCAAGAAAAGTACAGAATAATTGATAGACATTTATAACAAACCCACGTTCCCGTTTGTGAGAAAAGAAAATTGTGAAACTAAAAGAATTAAGTACTTAAGTAATCTGGAAATACGGTGTGTGAACATGATGGTCCACAGGTCACCAGTGCATGTTTGCTCATATGTGAGCCATGCTTCACTGACAATATAAAAAGCGACGGCCATTTTGTATAAATCAGTGATTTAAATCACTAATTTACACCTACAGCTTCTGAAAAACCAGTTTTATTGATTTTGTCAAAGTAAGTAAAGGCTAGAAAACTCAAAATATTTACAAAGTTTTTTATGCAGGGAAGCTGTCAAGATTACAGAAAATAAAAGCTCCAACGAAAGAAAGGTGCATTATTAACAGAAAGATTCAAATTCTGAATGAACAACTAGTTGCAACACGACTGTTTAACGATCTCTGCCCAATTACGCTTCAGTCCTTAACATTCCTTTTGTGACAAGACTTCGACTGGAATTTTTGGGTCGTCTAAGAAGTTATACTTTCCTTGTTAATGAATTTCCAGTTTTATGACTTTTTTTTTTTTGAACACTAGATTTATCGTTTACTGCAATTCTTTACATTTAACAATGTATCACTGACTACTTTTCTTTTTAACACTAGATTTATCGTTTACTGCAATTCTTTACATTTAACAATGTATCACTGACTACCAGGTAACTGAAAAATACTAGTATTATTTTATGTGCACTTTGTGCTCTTCAGAATACCTAAACACCTTCATGCCTGATTTTCATCTGCCCAACATCTGTTTATCTAGGGTTCTTTGTTTTCCTTGCAATTAACATATCTCCACTTCCCATTTTCTTCGCTAACATCCTTATTCCTTCTCAACTGTTTACTTTTTCTTACTTTTCTGAAGTCCAGCTTCCTGGTATCCTTTTTTTTTCTTAGGATCATATTAATAAATAAATTTTCTTTACTTCTTACTTTTCCCATAATATAGATGTCAGGTGTAAGACGCTAAATTGGCCCGTTCTTGGAATCAGATATGATTTCCTCATCTCATTAGGTAGAAACTTGTTTTGGTACGAGCAAAAACAACGGCTACCTCATAACATTTAACAGTTACCATCATAAACATAACAAGTCCTAAAGTCTACTTCTCAAAGCTAATAATTAACCAGTAACATGAGTAAAGCGAAATCAACTCAAACGCTGCCAAGGAGGACAATATATCAACTCGGCAAGCGAGGAGCTAAGAAAAAACATTTGATTTTAGTTTTTTTTTTATCTTCAAAACGAGAACACATGGGTAAACATTCTCAGCTGTTCTATACGGTAAAAGTGAAAGGGGACAGGTTGAATTCTTTAAAGTCGAGATGTTCCATTATGAATATATCCATTTATATCCCTTTATGATTTTACAAATAACGTGGGATAATCAGGTCAAAATAAAATAACAAACTATTTCTGTTTCATAAAAGTAATAACTGTGCAACACTACTAAGCCTCACTGCATGCAAAACTCTTCATCTGGCATCAGTAAAATACATGTGCCATTATTGGCAGATAGCGTGTGAGACTCAGGAGGGCAGAGGTTTCTAAAGCTTCGGCTTCAGAAACAGAGAGAGAGAGAGAGAGAGAGAGAGAGAGAGAGAGAGAGAGAGAGATTTAAACTTGTGGAATATGAATATTTTTCCTATTTTCTTTTCTCTTATTTGTAATTTCCATTTGTTTTTCATAACAATCATATTCGATGACCACACCGAAACATTACTGATTCTTCAATGGCATGGAACAAGGTAAATGACGGCGTAATCCACAGAAAAAATAAATAAGCATACTTTTTCTTCCATAACGAAACGTTATGAATGTCAGAAATAATGATTTGATTTTAGAAATGACGTCACTTATCAAGGGTCATAGAATTTATCTGCAATGAAAGTAAACAGATGCGCATGGAATCGTGTAAAACATTCTCTTTGTTTGCTGAGCGGATATACCCTACAATTTATTGACACACCTCAGGTTTACGCACAAGCATTGCCAAATTAATAATAGATACATAATAATCTAATTATTCTATGGGGCGAGAGAAATATGCTCGCATTCACATAATTATGCGCAAACAAACGAGGCATTTTATTATACAACTATGTGAGTGAAGGGAATATAATGTTACACGGAAACAGATCTAGGTAAAACATCTAACGGAGAGAGAGAGAGAGAGAGAGAGAGAGAGAGAGAAGAATGAGTATCTGAAGCCAAATTCACTTCGCTCATCGAGGTTGAATGCCTTTTCATCTGATAAAGGCCTTTCAATAACTGTTAATGAACTGCCAAAGTATATTATTTCACCATTAACATCAATATTATCCTTGCTTTTTCCACATTCTTCAACTAACTAGGGTCTTTTCCGGGATTCTTGACGGTCACTTCCGCAGATGTTCGCTGTCTTTTCCTATACTTGACGGCCACTTCCACATACCTTCGCTGTTTTTTCTCGGTATTCTTGACAGTTACCTCCGCAAATATTCGCCGTCTTTTCCGGTATTCTAAACAACAACTTCCATAGATACTCGCTGTTTTATACAGCATTCTTGACGTTAACTTCCGCACATATTCGCTGCCTTTTTCAGTATTCTTGGCGGTCACTTCCAACGATATTTGTTGTGTTTTACCAGAATTCTTTACGGAGAATTCCACGGATATTCGCTGTTTTTTTCCAGTATTCTTGACGGCCACTTTTGCAGATATTCGCTTTCCTTTCCGGTATTCTTGACAGTCACTTTCAAAGACATTCGCTGCCTTTTCAGGTTTCGTCACTTTCAAAGATATTCGCTGTTTTTTCCCGTTATTCTTGACAGTCACTTCCACAAATATTCGCTGTCTTTTCCGGTATTCTAAACAACCACTTCCACAGACATTCGCTGTTTTTTTCCAGCATCCTTGACGGTAACTTCCCCATATATTCGCTGTCTTTTCCAGTATTCTTGACGGTCACTTCCACCGATATTCGTTGTGTTTTTTCGGTATTCTTGACGGACAATTTCACAGATATTCGCTGTTTTTTTCCGGTATTCTTGACGATCACTTTCGCAAATATTCGCTTTCTTTTCCGGCATTCTTGACTGTCACTTCCGCAGATATTCGCTGTCTTTTCCAGTATTCTTAACAGCCACTTCCACAGATATTCGCGGTTTTTTCCAGTATTCTTGACAGTCACTTCCTTAAATATTCTCAGTCTTTTCCGGCATTCTTGACGGTCGCTTCCGTAGATATTCGCTGTGTTTTTCAGGTATTCTTCACTTGCCACTTCCACAAATATTCGCTGTCTTTTCCGGTATTCTAGGTGGCCACCTCCACAGATATTCGCTTTTTTTTCAGTATTCTTGATGGTCACTTACGCAAATATATTCCCTGTCTTTTCCGGTATTCTTGACTGTCACTTCCATAGATATTCGCTGTTTTTTCCGGTATTCTTGATGGCCACTTCCACAGATGTTCGCTTTGTTTTTCCAGTATTCTCTTGAAGGTCCCTTCTGCAAATGTTCGCTGTCTTCTCCGGTATTTTTGACGGCCACATCCACAGATATTCGCTGTTTTTTTTTTTTAGTACTCTTGATGGTCACTTAAGCAAATATTCCCTGTATTTTCCGGTATTCTTGAAGGTCACTTCCGCAGATATTCGCTGTTTTTTCCGGTATTCTTAACGGTCACTTCCGCGAATATTCGCATCAGTATATGGCCCTAAAAGATCCTGATGACAAGACAAAATATTACTGTATCTTCTTAGCTGTCTATCAATGAGAGACAGCAAGGAAATATTGCTGATACCGCCAAAATCTATTTAGCCACGGTTATACAAAAAAAAAAAAAAAGAAATATTGTTAATGATACAGAAACACACACGCATATACCTTTGACTCTTGTATCTTTCTTCTTGCTGTTTCTAAGAGGCAACTAGTGTTAATTTTATTCTTGAAATACAAAATTTCATAAAGATACCTAGAAAACGTAATATGATTTTAAAAACAGGCTGACTAAATATATAAGATTCGCCCTAGCCCCTTTAAATAGCAGTTCTCACCTGAAAAGAGAGAGAGAGAGAGAGAGAGAGAGAGAGAGAGAGAGAGGAAAATGTGCGTCAATTGAGGCAGTTACAAAATAATCTCATAATTAAAATAATTTTCCACTCAAAAGAAAACAAAAGTGCTTAGTTTATTCCAGCAAAATTTTTTATAATTTGTATCTTTTTTAATTCGTATCTTTTCCAATCTGTAATCTTACTTAAGAAAAATTCGACCACTTAATTTAAAATACCGATTATCATCCTGACAAAATCTTGTCTGTGTTTCATGAGTGCTCTCTTTCAATTACTGATCTTAATAATAAAAGCAACTAGTTTTCACTATTTAAAAAATACTTATGCTTTTCATTAATAAATCAATCACACGATAAAAATCTTTTCTAATTTGTATCTTTTCCAATGTAATCTTACTTAAGAAAAAATTCGACCACTTAATTTAAAATAATGATTATCATCCTGACAAAATCTTGTCTGTGTTTCATGAGTGCTCTTAATAATAAAAGCAATTAGTTTTCACTATTTAAAAAATACTTATGCTTTTCATTAATAAATCAATCACACGATAAAAATGAAATCCTGAGAAGACTTCTTTGATGGGAACTTAATTCGACCTCAACGTGACAGAGGTGGCGACGACATTCGTAATTTTATGAGTTACCTCAAGCTAAATGGAGGAGGTTTCTATCAGCCACAAGGTTACCCGAGTTTACCATTAGGGTTCTGTGACTATAGCGAAAGATTTACTGTCCTTACCACGAAGTTTGGTGCATTAATAATATGTTAGCATAGGCCTGACGAGCTTTGCAGAGTCAAACCAAAAAACCAGATTACTAACACAAGGTTTTACATTCTTACTATAGGGTCTCAGTGAAAATATAGTTAACACGAATTGGAGGGATGTATGATATCCAGCTAAACATCCTCGGGATTCATGTGACAGTATAAAAACTAAAATACTTTTAGTGAAGTTCATTGCCACACACCGCCCCCCCCAAAAAAAAAAATTATGTCTTACGAAGTAAAATGCCATTAATCATTATGGCAAAATGCATGAAGTCCATCCTCACCTTATTTTGACATTCTTATGAAGTCAAGGCAAAGAATATTTATGTCGATTATTTTAAATTATAACTATCAATCTTATTAGATGACTGAATATAGGTTGCAACTTATAGGAAACGCTCAAGAGTTTGTCGTCCTCTAATCTAAATTTAGACGATGATTCCTGAGATGAAGATTTTCAAGACCAATTCCAGCGATTTTCGTCTTTTCTATTATAATTTCATGCTCTCTGACCTACGCTCAATAAGTTACCTGTAAAATTTAACAAAATCTTAGTGCAAATTGCCATTACCAAATGGACTGAAAATTAACGCCTTTTCAGAGGAAATGTAAAAATTTAAAAAACAATACTCAAATCTCAGGGAAACTAAAACCGGATTGCCTAAAAATTAATTTTTTCTTACTTAAAATTCTAAGACTGGAACGTTTATTCTCTTGTTCGTGAAGCAAAGATCTTTTTTCGTTTTATTTCTGGACTTCGGATAGTATCTTTAACATGGCATTCAGAATTTACAGAAGTTTTTGTGTTGTATTCTTGTAATAAGCTTTTCATTTCTGTTACTAAGAGAGAAGAAGTAATAATCCACATAACTAGCAGAGGGGAAGATATGGGTCATTAGGACTGGGCTCTGCTACGTATCTCTTTTCTAACTGTAAATAAGGAAGACAACAATTCTGATGACTGAAACGGACACCTCAAAATGTAAGGATGCAGTTACTGTCACGTGGTACCATTGTGCAGGATTCCTTGTTGACATATTCAAGATGGAAAAGACATATTAATAAAATATCACTACATGCACATCCCTTTTGTAGAATAAACGAACACCCATTCTTTCACAGACAGTACAGCTTACGTTCAAAACTGAGCGTGTTCAAATTTAAGGAAGGCTTTGACATGCTGTATGTCACGAGCTAACCCTTTCTCTGCATGAATACAATCCGATGTCATCTTTCTCAAACCCCGATATAATAGCAAAAAACATGACAATCATTAATAAGACGACTTTCAAAATGATATGTATGTATGTTATCTATCTGTCTATGTATCTGTCTATCTATACACACACACACACACACACACACACACACACATATATATATATAGAGAGATAGATATATATATATATATATATACT
>NC_089795.1:31215267-31247767 GCF_040412425.1 Macrobrachium rosenbergii
GTTTATATATATTATATACATATATATGTGTATACACACAAATGTATATATATATATATATATATATATATATATATATATATAAAAATGGCATTATTTATGTGTGCATATGTAGTAACATGTGCAAGTGAGCGTATGCGCAAACAAACACACGCACGCACGCACGCACGCACACACACACACACACATATATATATATATATATATATATATATATATATATATATATATATATTATGTAATGCTCATAAACAATTATGTCTGTATGCAAGCATGATCTTTTGTGTACTTGCACCTTAGATATTTTTTTTCACTGCCTCTGATTCCCCATCCCAACACTGACAGACGCGCTTTTAATCCCTTTTCTTCCTCTTATATCCACTAAACACTCGCTACTGACCTCTGCCTCTTTATCTAATTCTACATGCTTTCCATCTGCCCTTTTCACTTGTGTTGAAACCTGAGGCTATATTTTATCATTTGTCCTCCTAACATCCTTTTCTCACTTCCATCTTAATAAGTCAGTTGTCTTAACAACGTAGGCCCACCAATATTTAACCCCTTATAAACTTAACTTTGCCTCAACTGAATAACGATCTCACACCTTCAACCATTCCTATCACTATTGCATCCATCTACTACCTCTTTCACTTTCCATGTACTAACTGTTTTACTCACCATTTTCTCTTTATCAAGAATACTTCTCAGTATTCTTCTCTGGAAACGATGTACTATCAGCCCATTTCCATACAAATTCCTTAAAAAATCTAGCCATTCCCATGTAATCCAGGAACACAAAACATACCAACAATGCCATCTCATTCTCTATCAACTCCTTTCATTTAAATCATGTAATTGAATAACCGAATCGATGTCTCCAGACAGAGCCAGAAACAGATACGGGATACCCATGAAAACATTCTTGAATTACAATTCCCTTTCTTATTCATTGGCCAAAGGAATACAACTTTATCTCTTGCCACTGGCCTCATAAAAAGAGGTCAATCTGCAATTTAGGAGGCATTTATTCCTTCCAAAGGATTCACAACCTTTTATTAGTTAATCCTCTGCCTTGAGGAACATTATCTTTGCAGCCCCAACCATTGGTACATCCCAAGGCTACAATACCCTATTATACTGAATGTTACAACTGCGGTAGAAATATTCAATAAGCAGATCGACACGACGAATGTGGTTGCTGGTGGCCTCCAAAGAAATAGATGTATCCACCATTTGGGAGGGGAGAGTTACAACGTGATTACAACATTCCAATAACTCCCCAGCCTGGGATAGGTGAACTAAAATTCAAAGTCATTGGCTCTTCCAAAAAGTCCAAAGATTACCATTTTGTATCATCACAGTAAAGACAATTGTTCTGTGCATTCATATAATTACTGACAGGACCTCTTTAAATCTGGATGGTATCTAGCGGAGATATTTATTCAGGAAGTTACAAGCTTTCTAGGACTAACAGTCCTCATTGTCAAGTATCTGAGGAATGACAAGACACATAGTCCAGCTGTATTTATATGTGTATGGGGGAGTGGATTAAAGCCCTTGTTTTCCAATTCCGTATGCTGGCTTCTTTAATCCTTTGATTACCCTCCTTCTCCTATGTGGCCCCACCCTCGTGACCTTGGCCTTTCTCTACCTGCGACTTCTTGTGTTTTTGCGTGTCCCCTTGTCTATTATGGTGTAAACAGTTTTTCTTGATAGGCTATCTTCAAATCCGTTTCCAATATTGCTTGCCATTACATTGTTTGCGCATGTTATGAAGACATTTTCTACAATCAGTCTGGCACAAAAAAATTATATTTTCCCAATCTATTTTGTGGTCCTTTCCCCAACAGTGCTTGGCAACTGCCAATGACTGATTGTAGTGCCTTATGTTTTGTTTATGTTGTGTTCCTCCTTCTCTGCGGGATTTGCCACTTTCGCCGAAGTAACACTCTTCACAGTCTACTCACGCTACCATGTATACCCACCCTCTTACCTCTTCCCCCTCTACCAACTTTTTGTTTTTAAACGACCTAATCAACTTCACAAAAGAAGAAGAGTAGGAGGGAGAAATTCCTTTCTTGGATGTACTGGTAAAGAGGGAAGGGCAAAATTTAAAATTTAAGGTACACAGAAAGAGGACAAACACCAATTCATACATACCTGTGTTCTCCAGTCACAGGAAAGAAATTAAAATGGGAGTAATGACAGGGTTGGCCATCAGGGCTTATAGGATTTATGGTCCAGAATTCTAGATGAAGAGCTTGAAACACACCTCAGGGAGAGTTTTAGGAGATTGGATACCCTGGTACTGGTGGGGCAGGCAACACATTAAGGCAAGAAAAAACTATTTTGGGGAGAGGGAAGGGATAGAAAAGGAACATTTGAAAGGGAAGAAAATCATTACAGTCCCGGACAACAACTCTAATACATCCATTAACAGGAAGCTAAATAATTTCAAATTGATAGGCAGTTACAAAAACACCACCAGGAATAAAATAGTTAGAAACGAAAAGTCAGTGGAGGAGGAAGAGGTAAGAGGGGGGAGGTTATACATGGCAGTGTGTCTAGACTGAAGAGTATTACGTCGGTGAAAGCGGCAAATCCTGCAAAGAATGAGGAAAACAAAATAAACAAAACATAAGGGACTACAATCAGTTGTTGGCAGTTGCCGAGCATTACTGGGAAAAAGACCACAAAACAGACTGGGAAAACAGGAATTGTTGTACAGGACCACTAACAAAATGGCCAGACTGATTGTAGAAAATGCCTTCATAACAAATGCAAACAATGTAATGGCAGACAATATTGGAACGGATTTGAAGACAGCCTATCAAGAAAAATTGTATACACCATAGTAACCAAGAGGGCATGCAAAAACACGAGATCACATGGACCATGTACACCAACAAGAAGCCGCAGGTAGAGAAAGGCCAAGGTCATGAGGACGGAGCCATACAGGAGAAGGAGGGTAATCCAAGGATTAAAGAAGCCAGCATATGGAATTGAAAAACAAGGGCTTTAATCCACTCCCCCATACACATATAAACACAGCTGGACTATGGACCTGTTATTCTATGGATACTTGACAATGAGGACTGTTAGTCCTAAAATGCTTATAACTTTGAATTTTCTGAATAAATATCTCCCTAGATGCCATTGCAGTTTTAAGGAGGTCCTGTTCAGTAATTATATAGATGTATATATATATATATATATATATATATACACACACACATATATATATATATATACATACATACATATATATATATATATATATATATATATATATATATATATATATATATATATATATATATATATGTAATATACACACACACACACATACATTACTCAGGAGGAAACTGGGAAAGCAAGGCAAGTAAAAACAAGAGGTTAAAGTGAGCAAGAACTTGAGAAAAAGCTGCTCTATAAAGAAGAAATGGCAAAGAGGTTAAAAATGAATCTCAAAATAAAAGATACAAATGGAGCCAGGCGTCTACAGTGAGTGCAGGCCTAGGGTGGAGAACTTGGTACTCTGCAGTGCACTGTGGACAGAAGACGGGCAGTTCGAGAAGATGGGAGGTGAACAGGCTTTATGTAAACGAGATTGGGCTGTTAGTGACTTGGGGACCTAGGGAGGGAAGTTAATAGGTTGAAGGATGAAGATTTACAAGAAGTTGAAGGGATTACAAGTTAGATGTGGTCCATTCGTAAGTGTGATTGAGATGGTGACCAGGGTTTCTAAGGTGAACCTGGTGGAGGGAAAGGTTCTAAAGAATGTGCTTAGAGAGTTTCAATGAGTCGGTGATATGTCTTTTGTGCGAGTGTAAGAATTACTTAGTCTTGTTGAAGCTTTCTACACCTGGGTTCACCAGCATTCAAAAAATATGAAGGTTGGGTGGCAGTCGCTCTTTATTCTTTTCTCTATGACCACCTTTGTTCAGGATAACAGCTTGATGCTGAAAATTACTCTCATACATTCATTATACATGCATGCATGTTAAGTATACCTTAGTTTTACCAGACCACTGAGCTGGTTAACAGCTCTCCTAGGGTTGGCCCGAAGGATCAGACTTATTTTACGTGGCTAGAAACCAGTGGTTACTTAGCAACGGGACCTACCCTTTGTGGAATCCGAACCACATTATGGCGAGAAATGAATTTCTATCACCAGTAAATTCCTCTAACTCTTCATCAGCCGGTCGTGGGAATTGAACTCCAGCCCATCGAGTGACAGTCTGAAGCTCAAACTGAGCAGCTAACAAAGGGCTTACATGATACACATACAGTGCATACATATACACAGACATACATACACACACACATAAATATATTTATATATATACACGATTTTTTTCATTTACACAGGACAAGCAGGTGGGGCAAGAGCTCCGGACCTAAAAACATAATCCATAGATTCACTATCACCATATATACTATATATATATATATATATATATATATATATATATATATATATATATATATATATATATATATATATATATATATATATGTATATATATATATATATATATATATATATATATATATATATATATATATATATATATAATATATACATATATAAATAACTATATATATACACAATACATATATTTAAAACGTCTCACCACATACTTTCCCTTCTCTGGAGACGGCGGGTAGAGCGGAAAGTTACAGCCTTTGGATTTTAGGTCAGAGGTTGCTAGTCCCACACTTGTTTTATTTTTGTAACTCCCCCAAAAATTAATGGACAGGTGAGTTGCTTTAGGAAGCAAATAACGGACCTAGCTAATGTAGGAAAAGGAGGAGAGAAAAAGTTTCCGACAATAAGAAGTCACAGACAAAAACAACTAAGTATAATTGCGTAGTTTTGTCAATTTGTTAATATCCTTATCCGTGATCTCACACTGGTTTCCTTTGTAATTTATACCCTTAAAGTTGCTTATTTCCCTTATGACCATAAAATTATCCTGAATATGACTAAATAATTAAGCCGAAGATCTTGGTCTTTCCATGTTAATTATGTAACTACAAATATATATTTTATATATATATATATATACATATATATATATATATATATATATATATATATATATATAAAATATATATATATATATATATATATATATATATATGTGTATATATATATAAAATGTGTGTGTACACAGTTTTGGTTGTAATAACGCATCAGTTTGTGTAGGCAAATATACACAATTATAAATATATAGTTTTCTATGTAAGGAATAAATAAATCTACAAGTAAAAATACAGGTATATATTGTACTTGCACTTTTACACACATATATATACAGTATATAAGCTTACACAGTAAATTACATTATTTGATAAAAACATTATATAAGTAGCAAAACCATGCCACCTGCCCAACAGCAATTGCCATGGATACAAAAATAAAAAAAAAGGCTTTCTAACAGCTGCTTTCTTTTTTAGCATGAAACTACTCAATTTAATGTCTACCTATCTATGCTACCTGTTAGAGCACTTCAGTAATGTAGTTGCACACTATCAACTCTACTTCCATAATTATTTGCCGTCTACAAGTTTATCAATTTAGTGGCGAAGCATCAATAAGCGGCACTTCTATTTATAAAAAAAAACTTCTGAAGTATGTAGTAGTATCAGAGAATTTCTCACACTGACTGAGGTACATTACCAGGATAGTGTCAGGGTATAAACAGCTCAGGAGTTATTTCTCAGCTTACCTGAAAAAGTAGTTAAAAGGAAAATGTTAATTTCACGGATGTGATCGTCATAGAAATCGAAATGCAAATAAAGAAAAGGGATAAGATATTTTACAATGCAGAATTAGAATTGAAAAAAATACCAAGGAGAATAACATAAATTCTTTTAATTCTTTTAAAAAATTAAAAACAATAGTGAACATAACTTCCGTTGTCCAAAAAAAAAAAAATTCATGAGACAATAATAGAGCATAAAACATTTCAATGAGAATGTTAAATACATACTGGATGAATGGATACTGTTGCTGAGCTAGACTCTTTAACTTCATCTAACATCAGACACCAGAGTAGAAACCTTTCTCACGACATTTCATATTTGCTCCTTTCAGGTATAAAAGAATCCAGAAATTAGTACGACCTCATATGGACTTGCTCACATACAGATACATAAAATCGACCAATACAAAGTTGTAGCTGAACGAAAACTGTCTAGTATTAATCTTATACCATCAGTAGATTTCTTTGTCAGCAATAAAATGGATTTTTGTGAATTATAGTTCAACTCTGAACGGAATTCTTAACACAAACGAAACCCATGAACTATTATAGGTGCTAGAGAGAGAGAGAGAGAGAGAGAGAGAGAGAGAGAGAGAGAGAGAGAGAGAGAGAGAGAGAGAGAGAGAGAGTACATAGGTTGAAGGGTGCAATACCAGGGCTGAAAATGCGAGCACTGTATAAAAAATTATTACTACTGTCATTATAAAGTAATTTAACAGACCACGTAATCTCAAGTCTTGACTTTCATGTGACGTGAAAACTGGAGCAAGTTTAAGACTAAAAAACAAAAAAGGTGAACAGCTGGGTGTAAGGAGACCAAAGGGAACGCATGAAAAATAGAAGGCTAGTAGCAATTTACGTATAAAAATAAAGTTGCGCAGTCACGTGTATCTTGAAAAGATATTTTGATAATAGTCAACCTAATTGTATAAAATAGATGTTAACTATCATAGGATAGAGATACAGCATGTGTGTATACACATTATATATATATATATATATATATATATATATATATATATATATATATATATATATATATATATATATATATATATATATATATATATATATATATATATATATATATAATATATATATATATTATATTATATATACACACATACATACACGCAATAATGTATTTGGAAGGACACAGGGGAATGGGATGTTTTTAAATTGTGCATGACACAATCAATCTCAGAAAAAAAACAAATAAATTATAAGCCGACAATAAACATCAACTGTAATAATCTTCGCCAACTCATTGTTAATTTCTTACAATATGTTATGAAAAAGCGGAAAAGAGAGGGTAGCTATAAACAGATACTAGATCATTAATGAGTTTTTGCAATTCTAGTTGACTGACAATACCAACTTTTCACTATGTATCTTACATTTTGTTTACATCAATAATGATGATCATAACAGCAATGAAAATATTCAATGCAAATAACCTTTTTGGATTTTGATACAGCTTATGCCAAGTTAAAATTAAAACAATATTATACTGATCTGATGATATCTATATAGGATTTAACCTGCGTTACTTAGCATAATGACAAGGTGAGAGAACGAAATCAAGGTTTTATAATGTTCCTAAGAGCGAGCGGCATGCTCTACTCAAGTTACCCTTGATTAGAGAAAAACGTCGTTTTCTTTGTTACAATGTCGTGGTTTTCTATGTTGCACTGCCGCAGGGGGCGTCTTACATCAACCGTGAGGGTGATCTATCGGCAATTTCAACCATTTGTGGCCTAGAAATTGACGTCTCTTTACTCTTGAATACCCAAAAAAAGGCACTGGATATTAAATTGTGCCTAAATTCCCCAAGGCTTCATACGAAAAAATCGTTTGGAAATGTGATAAGACATTAAATCGACACAACTTTTACATTCTCATGCCTTTTTCTCCAACTGTGCAAAACGTTCCCACAGTTGCAACGTGACTCATTATTAAACAGCATAAAAGCCATATTTGATATCTGATACCATAACCCCCACCTAAAATTCAATACCATTGTATTTCTCTCAGGTCATATACCTAATATGTATTTACATGGAATTTACATAGGCAAGATTTCATATCTTTACATAAACGTAACTGCCATCTCACAGCAATGCACTTAAAGAAAAGGAAAATCATGGGAATTATTTTTTGTATTTTTAAGATTGTTGCAGTATTTTGTGCCTTCATAAAATCGGAAAAATGACGTCAACATGAAGAATTTACTCCAAAGAAATATGTTACTTTGCAAAACTACGTATGCCTGTGCACCTGTGCAAAATGGTATATAGGTCAGTGGTCTCAAACTTTTTCAGACCATGGCCACTTTAGGCATTTCCAAATCCGTTCATAATAAAGATTACCAGGTACTTAAGGAACTTTATTAATTTTCTTAACATGCTCAAACAGAATTTTCATAAATGCATTATATGGTAAAATGTATCTAAGAAATTTTCAAGAAGTTAAATTTAATAATCCAGAAATCAATGACTGAACTTTGATTATTGTAAATAAAAGAAACTGACCTTACGGCTTGAAACATGGCCAAAAGATCATACAACGCAACTTCTCTGCTGTTCATGGTAACCACCGACTCAGAAACAGCTAATGAGATGGGAATATTATCAAATCGGGGAGACAGCAATGTCATCCTCCACCTCTAAGCGGTTTCTTGCTTTTTTGTTTTAAAGAAAAGCCTGAAAATCAGTGGAGAAATTAGTTTTTTTGCATTTTTAAGATTGTTGCAGTAGTTTTACAGAGAGTTCTTTTTGCAAACACTTTATTCAGTATTCTCTTGGTCAGGGTAAAATCTGGCTAATAAAAATGACGTCAATCTATGAAGAATTTGGAAAATTTTGACCCAAAAAGAAATATGTTACTTTGCAAAACTACGTATGCCTGTGCACTGGATCTGTGCAATGAGTCAACAAATGTTTTGCCTTTACACTGAAGTTTCAGATTTTTATTTCTTTTTGTTTTGTACTAGGTGATGAAAACCAGGCCATGGTTTCCTAACCCAGAATTTAGTATGACAACACAGTAAATTTATACTGTATAAGCAGTAGCTTTTCGGAAACAATTTTTGATTTTCTTAATAACACCCACAAATGCACTCCGATTTCAAGACCACGTACAAATATTCCACATAAAGCAATGATGTTGGAAAAGGAAATATTAATTGTTTTTCATACCCCTGACAGAGAGAGAGAGAGAGAGAGAGAGAGAGAGAGAGAGAGAGAGAGAGAGAGAGAGAGAGAGAATTTCAAAACCACATACCCATATACCACTTAAGGCTATAAATTCGGACAAGAAAATTTAATGTTGTTATTACTTCTGAGAGAGAGAGAGAGAGAGAGAGAGAGAGAGAGAGACGAGCTCAATGAATTTCACCATATGTGAAACAATCCTTATCTGATGCTGATGAATTTGAATGATATTGTGCGCAAAGTTATTGCTTGAAAAAGAAAGACTATATACAGCACTGCTTCTAGTACATTTACCAACGAAAGTTCCTGTCAAGATCATTCCGTGAAATTAACAAGGAAAACCTGTATAGCATCAGAAGCATTTTATGAAGAGATTGAGAATTTACGATAAGCATATAAATGACTTTCAGGAATTGAAGAGACATTTGATAATTTTTCACCTAGTTTATTTACGAAAATACTAAAACAAACCAGTAGAGGAACAAGATGTGTTTGTGAACGATAATGCCCCAATGGCGGCCAATTATTATCTGACCTTTGACCTGCAAGTATGACCTCTAATTTCACCTCATTCCGTAAATCAGTTTTTCTAGTGGAGTATGTATACCAAGTATATCGTACAGTTCAAAAGGTATTGGAAAAACTTTAACTATACCGTAGTTACGGACAGACAGACAGGAATACATGGGCAAATGAGTTTTATACCAGAATCAATTAAATGAATACAACACTCTTATTCAGTTTTGCGTTCTATCATCTATATTATAACCATCTCCTATAATTAACATTCCACCCAACCGTCAATTCAGTGAATTATAATTAAGTCTTCTCGATGAACGTATATTGCATCTTGTCAACCACACTGTTCTGGGCCTGTAGCTGCAACCAGTTAATAACTATCGTTGAGAAAGATATTCTCATTGTTCTGGGCAATGAATATGAAATAATGACAAATGCCTCAGAAAACTTCAATTACCTTTTGTACAACACAAAAGGAAATCACCTTTTCCGAAACATTATTTTTTTTTTTTATTTTCAACTGCATTATGCAGTTTGATACTCATAACAGTGCTTATATGGGTGACCACAAAGTTAAGATCAGATGACGTTGGCACGTAAGCCCCTAGAACGTCCATGGTGTTTTTGGGGGGATAACAACCTCATCCCAAAAAGGCTTGCCGTAAACTGGAAGTAAACTGGCGCCACTCCACTCTCCCTTGAGGAGAAAGAGCGTGATTTATAGTGGGTTCAAGTCTGTTTATGTATGCTGTACGATTGCATTTGTGTATGGTGTGGGTGGACTGATTGTTTACTGCGCGAAAAAGAGGTTTCAGAATCAACAATACTAAGATACGAATCGTAAAGAACAATATCCACATCAACAATTAAGGCGTCCTACTGCTTATTCATACACAAACACACACACATATATATGCATAACGCCCAAGAAAAAACTTTTACTGCAATTATTCTAAATGATTTTCCTCAATTAAAAAAAAAACACGAGGACGGTAGCCTCTTAAGTCCATGATGATGGCTGATTAACCTCCTCGCTGCAGGTACTAAAGACTCTTCATTTGAACAATAATTCTCCGAGCAAACTCATTCCCTCCTTTCCCGTGACGAGAGGCCTCGATGAGCAGGTACTCTCAATGCATGGTCTTTGTTAAACTTATGAAAAGAAAATCCTATAACCATTTATCAAATTCGATTAAGAATGTACATTTGTAGTTACGCAATTATAAATCCATAGTCTATTCTTTAATATTGCTATTTGGAATCTCTGCGTTATTGCTCTCGCCATTACCTTTTAGTTTTCTTATGAAATTTCAAGGGTCTAACAAGGCCACCCAGAAATTAGAGTTAACCAGTTGAAGATGGCTAGGCAATACTCATAACGATAATCAATAGCTGCTGACGATGATTATTCTCGCGAGTCTGACCTTTGCATGCAACGGACGACGAGTCTTTTACACGAAATGAAGATATATATCATTGTCAATACTACACATGCATTTGAAACTAATGTGTCTGCAATTTTGTTCTGTGCCTTCTCAACTGGGAGTTACCTTAGTACAGGTATTATGTTATCATCAATAAGCGTTCATTTACTATTGTCTTTTCCACTTCACATCTCTACTACCAATGCATCTATGTCATTTCCATTTATTGCTTTATTCCAAGTATACTTTCAAAGTGTTTGTACAATAAATAATTTACTGGCTGAGCCAAAAGTGAAATTGCAACTGTTACCACTCCTCTTCTCTATTTTGTAAAAGTACTTCATTACTGTCTCGGCTTATCATTAATGTATCCCATAGAAATTAGGATGCCCCTTGATAGCTTCTCAAAACGTTAACAGCTATTTTTGTAGTAACATGACTGTCACAACTATATTTTATTCTTGAATGCACTATTTAACTCCATATGGATGATTTCAAGCAAAAGCACCTTTCCATATAAAACTCTCCATTATCAATCAATTAATAAAAACCAAATTTTGTTCAATTAAGGCCGGAGGACATTTGTAGTTGTGCTACCGGCTGATGACGTTACGGGATCCTGCAGAGCGAGAACCCATGCCAGTACAAGGCTGGCTAAATCTAAGTAGTACTGGTCGATGAAGACATTTTTCAGTTTGTGGACAAAATTAAAGTCTTTGATTATCAGAAACTGTACTAAAGTTTCCTACTTTTCCGGCTGTGTACATAATACTCAATTAAATTCGAGGCTTTAATTTTACCTTGGCGGCCAAAAACATTTCCCAGTTCTACACATTTACCTGTTTAGAGGCAAATCCATGAAATATCTAAGCATATTACGTAACGTCTATTTCGAATACATTGCCAACGTTTCACACTGTCTTCACGTGAACGTAAGCCGGAAAACTTCAGTAACGCATCACACAGAATAAAAAAAAAAAAAAAGGTTTCCTCTCCGCTGTAACCCTGAGACTGTTTGGTCCGTCCATCTCACGAAATTGTTTACCAGGGCGTGGCCGTTGTGTACCTGAAGATAAGAAGCATAGAAAAACCAAAACGGAATACAATGCAGTTAAACTGTTGTGTACTTTTAACATAAAACACTGCTGCGTACTTTTAACATAACTATTTTCTTAACTACTAATACCCCAGCCTAATTTATATCTATAATCATGCTCACATGAGTATATTTGAATGGTATCGTAAGATACTGTTACTGACAAACACACGCGTTTGTGTTGTGCTTATGCTGTATGCAAATATAGGCAAGAGGCAAACACAAAGGTATTTTGTGCCTAAACAGGTGTTTATTCCTTAGTTCTTCTTCAAGGTGTGCTTTGTCTTTGTGTCTCTTCAAAATATCCGTTCTGTTCCAAGGCTAAAATTTGGGGTATTATAGAGTAAAATTTTTGTATGACTAAGTCTTTTAAATGCCTCCCTGTTTCTAGCCAGCGCATCTTCAGCAAATTCGTATCTCCTCACTTTATCCGTTAGATCTTGCTGTAGTCATTTACCTTGGAAAAGAGGTTATCTTTGATAACCAGTTTCATAAAATTCCTCCTTAAACGACTTCTAGCGGCTCTGACTGCTACAGGGGGCAGGTCAAGGCTAGCGTGACAAATTTCATTGACTTTCCCAGCCTTATATCCTCTCGAACATTCTTTTTTATTCTACTTTCTAAATACTCCATTTTAATAGTCATATCGATCAATGTTTTGAATGGTGAATTAAATAGCAGCACATCACGCATGGCTTACTTCTCCGATCACAAAAGATGTTACCTCTAAAATGGTAAATGATTACATTTATTTTAAACCGTTTTCACCGTTCCATGGCCGTTTGTCCTAGTCTGTCTTGGAATGCCGTTGTCGTACTCGAGGTAAGACTTTCCCTTGACCCTGTTTCAATATCTAATCTAGACTTACATATTATTTGTCTAAGGTCACCTCGTTCTTTTCAAAACCAACCACATCGAATTTTGCTCTCAGTGACTGCTCGAGCATGAGCCAGCGTCGTTGCTGCTTCTTTAGTCACGCAGCATAAATCAAGAATCATAATCGAAGCCATACTGGGTGAAGATGGTGAACACCAGCGTAAGATGTACTGCTTATTCTTGTATCAAGAATCTCTGTTTTACATTTACATTTTCCGCTTCGCGAGTTTTACATTTACCCTTGGGTAAAGAAGAAAACGTGTTGTTAGTCTATATAAAAATGGCGATAAGTTTCTACGACCACATAATAAAAACGTTCAAAGTGCATCATGAATGTTTCTGTAAAATAATCATGATTCATAATAGTAGGTGGCAGACGGTTCAGATAGAGTCGGCATTATGGCAGCACGGAGCACCACCTGTGTGGTATGGACCTCTGGACTCTGACCACCAACAGAAACAACATACCAAAGTCATAAGGCGGCAGCAGCTATTCTTTTAGTTATTCTTATTTTTTATATTTTTAATAACTTGTGAACAACGTCTCATTCCAGTTTATTTATGTTCTGTAAAAAGCGAAAGCAAGAACTGAAACTCAAATATCCTGAAATGCTCCTAAAAAAAAAAAAATGGAAACCATGAGCTATTTCCATGACTCCATGCGCCGCATTGCTTCCCGAGATTATGCTTGCGTGCGTTTAGTAAATAAAGCTGGGGAGACGAAATATTTTAGAATGATTAGAGCGTTTCTTTCCTCTCCTTGTAATTTCAGGGCATTTTTCAATGTTTCGTCCTTGGAGGAATTATTATTTGCGATGCGCTAAAAACGAAAGATAACCCTGCTATCATTCTCTCTGACCTTCATGCCTTCATAAACATAAAAGTAAAGAGCCAACTTACAACGTCCGTTGGAAAACGTTTTAAAGGACAATGTGTGTTTTTTTGGGGGAAAATCCCGGTTACAACCATAATAAAGAGCTGTCCTAAAAGGAAGGCAATCATTTTATTCCAAGATAACCTTCCTTTTACTATCTCTTGACTTGAATTCATTGATATATCAAAAATAAAATGCGAACTTGCAAGCCTGTTGAACGCCCAAAAAGAGCAAAAATTGTCAAAAAAACTTTTTTAAAAGACAAAATCCGGTAACGATGTAAAAAGGGTTTCCTACAAAAAACGAGGCAATCATTTTAATCGACAAAAATTACATGCCTTTATTCATAATAAAGAAACCTGCAACGTCTATTGAACCCTTAAAAAAAAGTCTACTAAAGTCACAAAGAGGGGGAAGCAATCGCTTTAATCGAATTTAGCCTTATCTTCCCTCTCTCTAACTTGCATGCCATTACATATTTAAAAAAAAGAAGAAAATTTCAAGGTCTAGTCAACAAAAATATCTTTTAATGCACTCATTTTCCTAGAGAAAGTCTGGTGAGGATATAATAAGATGACTCATTAAAGAGGGGAGGCAATCATTTTAATCATTCAAAAATTTCATGCCTTATAAAGAGCAAACTTGCTATAGCTATTGAAAAAAGGAAAAATCTATTAAAGCACTATTCTTTGTAGAAAAACTTAGGTCAAAAATTTTTAAAGATGCTTCCTAAAAAATGGGAAGCATTAGTTTTAATCGACCAAAAATTTATTATGCTTCTCTTGGAAAACTGAAGGGGCGATATAAGCATCACATCTTACTGAGATGTAAAAGCCGCAGACTCGTTTCCAATACCGCTTAAAGCTCGTTAGAAATGAGGCACACTGAATTGAACCTCCCTTTAATAATCTTATTTAAACGCGTCAGTTGAATTTAAGAGATTAAACTTCTTTTAGTTATTTCCGTCTCTCTTTCTCCTTTACACATACACAAACAAACAAATACACACACATCCATATGCACACACATATACATACATACATACATACATATATATATATATAATATATATATATATATATATATATATATATATATATATATATATATATATATATAATTTGTGTGAGAGAGAGAGAGAGAGAGAGAGAGAGAGAGAGAGAGAGAGAGAGAGAGAGAGAGAGAGAGAGAGAGAGAGAGAGAGAGAATTATTAAAAAAATTCAAAATCCTAATCTCATGTTTCAGGATAGTATACTAAAAAAGGCTGCAGTGATGTACTGGATTTAACAGTTTCTTTTATCTTTTTGTGATTACTAACAACTCTGTGATGAACAAAAGGGTTGCAGGGGAACCAGGACGTCATACCAGTAATGCAGTATTTTGAAGTTCAGCTCTCTCTTTTTTTTTTTCACTCTCTTGATTTCTTGTCCCAACCTCTTACCCACCCTTCCTTTTCGTTGCGCCCCACCCCTCCCCCTCCTTCCCCTCTGATCTTCTCTTCACACAGTTCAGCTATCCTCCTCACTTCCGTGACACACTTATCCACCCTACGCTGCCCGATGACCCCAAAATTCCTCCTCCTCTTCCTCTCACAATTCCTCTTCCTCAACTTCATCCCACTCCCACTCCTCTCTCAGCTAAGGCTTCCCATTCCTCTTTCTCAAACAACTATCGGAACATTGAAACACACGAGAAAAGAAACCAAGAAAAAAAGAAAAAACAGAGAGGAAAGGTTTGATAAGTAACGGCATGAAACGGTGTATAAGAAACTGAAAAGAAGACACCCACGAAAAAATAAGAACGAATGTAAATAAGAACTTAGAAACCCCATAATCATTACAAATACGAAGGGAAATGAAAATGAGGAAACATCCCAACAACCAGCAAGATTCCATGGTCGTCAAGAGACGTTTATATGAGAATTTTTATGTTTCTGTGATACTATAATGACTAGATATCTGTCATGAAAGGTCAGAAGTTGCACCAAGAGGGACATGATTCGACTCACGCAAAAAAGCAAACTCCTGCCATGATAATGAAGATATGTTATATAATTATATGATTATCATGGCCGACTTAATTTACGGCATGACCTTTATCAATATGCAATCACAATTATCAGTACTGCCAGTATATATTGAAAGTACACATGTATACAATATAGAAAAAGCGAGTGTGTACTTGTGTTTCAGGCTTTGCGCAGCCGTGCATGTTCTGTATTTACATGTACGCACGAGAGGTGGAGCTACATGGGTGAATGGAAATAAACACTATAAGCGCACGTACAAGAGAGAGAGAGAGAGAGAGAGAGAGAGAGAGAGAGAGAGAGAGAGAGAGAGAGAGAATACAACTGAAACCCAGACCAATCTTTCGTGAGCGTCTGCTGAAACTCGTAAAGGGCTCACGCTAGGCACTGCGGCAAAAACTGGAAACGAGTAGTCGGCTGTATTTTCCTTCAGTAATCTAAAACGTATTCCACTTTTATAAAAAAAATGCTCTTTGCAAAACTGAAAAGACGAGGATTTATAAATCTTCAGTGAAAGCATTATATCATCACACATACAGCCATTTCTTTCAATCAACAGCAGTTGCAAAATCAATGATAATGGAAGCAAACATGACTGAAATATAAATGAAGCAGCAAATAAGAGGTCCACGAGCCACAATGCTCACCTGAGTCACCTTGTTGCACTTTCAAGTTAAAGGCTATCCCCATCTAATCTCATGTAAAACTTTGGACTCCACCCTGGGCCCGGTGGCCAGGGTTTAGACAAACCTGAACCTTCAGGAGAAAACTTTCAAGTTTTCTTGTTTCTAGTACCCTAGTTTGAGAAAAAATCTTTGAATGACTCCACCCTGTTATCTACTGCTTAATGATAACGAGACTGCAATCTGCTTTCCCAAAAGATGCTTTGAGCTAAGCTTGCTTGAACTCATCCCCTGATTCTACAAAAGATGTCGAAAATCTGAAAAGCTTGCGACACACATACATGCCTACATGCTGACAAGAACCGGATATACTTTGATCAGAAAAGCTCATAGAACTTTCTGCTCTGGTGAGATAAAACATGGTACAAACAAAAATGAAACGGCAAAGACAACAATAATTATCCCTTTCATTATCGTTGGCATAAACTGCACAAAACGTAATATGACTAAAACAACTAATGCATCAAAAACAATATCTTTATCAAAGGAATCAATACTTTTTTCACTAACATTACCATATAATGAACATGCAACACGAAAATATAGTTATTGTTGGCCACATATTTTGTGGGCATACAGAAAGGTAATCGGTTTCGTATCAAATGTCTTCAAGTTTTTGTTTGCAAGAAAAAGTAGTATTTAGATAAAGTAGAATAGTACTATCTGATTATTTGATACTTATGCGGAATGGAAAATAAATACAGCACATCAATACATGGTCAATATCATGTAACAAACATAATCTATACTCTGATCAAAAATGATCTGCCACACAAGCCATAGTAGCTAATAAAGGACTAAATTATTGTTGTTAATATAAAAGAACTTGCGTGTACTGTAGAAGACTAGGCAATGGTTATTTATAAATCATTCTTATCAAACCCAAAGCCATGTTGGGACAAAGTATGATGTGTTTCAAAGTATAAATCATAAAATTTTCCGCATGAATATCAGAATCGATGTCTCAAGGACATTCAAATAACGTCGAGACACACACCACTACCAACAGTGAAGTCCATCGATTTTGGACATAACCACCTTTTGCTAGCACCGTACCTGCCAATCATGAACTACTGACACTCAAATCAACCTGATAGTAGGATAACCAATGTATCGAGGGATTTAATAAGTTTTGGATGATCATTCTGAAGCCCCGAGGCTTCTGTATTTAAGGTAAATGGTACATCATCTAAACTAGCATCAAATGTCTTTACACTGCAATCATTTCAAAACGGATGAAAACAGATTTTTTCATGTGGGTCACCTCACCGTTAAAGAAATCTGTCTGCTGCTCATGGGCCTAATTCTGCAGAGGTTATATAAAACACACGCGTGCCGGCAATGCTCTGCGGTCAATATAGTTATAATCCCCTAAAATTAAGGTAAAACCGAGACTTGTTACTACCCGAGTTCGTAGCTTATTGATTAGGATTATTTCTGAGCATAAGAATATCATCCTTAGTTCAGAGGTTCATTTCTATGATTAAAGATTTCCATTCTCATGAACACAGCACAGTTACCAAAATCCACGGCTGAATGACAAGGTACACCCAGTATTCAGAAATCATCTACTTAGTACATGGACTTGAAAAGCTAGTTTTACTTTAGAGGAAATGATTTACTTTTTAAAGACAACCCGCATCAACATTATCATTATCATGATCATCATAATCGTCCCTATTATTATTATTATTATTATTAACAAAAGATATATTGATGAATAGCAAAAGGGATATGGTAGGAAATCTGATTTTTTTGTGAATGTAGTACGAGAAATATGGTATTGCATTAGAATGAAGAGATACTTCACTGAATATTTTCGTTAAATACACTGCAGCTTGAATACGTTATGGTATTCATCAATAAATTTCTGGATGATTTTAACATTTAAGTTTTATTGCAGTGTAATTCGCATTACCTGTCAAGAGCAAAGACAGGCTTGAAGTTTACGGTTAAGCTCTTTCCCCTAGCCATGAAAAACGAGAGAGAGAGAGAGAGAGAGAGAGAGAGAGAGAGAGAGAGAGAGAGAGAGAGAGAGAGAGAGAGAGAGAGAGAGAGAGAGAGAGAGAGAGAGAGAGAGGGATTTTCTTACTGCATTCATTCCTCTGAGAAAAATCCTCAACATTTTCCTCTTCTTTTTCCTTTTATTGGTCGTTCTGTGCGAATACCACACAAGAAGCAAGAGTATTGAAATCTGGGTGTGGACGGGACGGCATGAATTCATAATGCCATCGGGAATAGTGACACTCCTACAGGAACAATGTTTACTTTCAGACATCGCCCTGGGTAATGAAGGTCAGAGGGGAGGCAACGCGTGCCTTCCCCCAAAAATAGACACGCTGAATCGTGGAAAGAGATGAGTAACGCTGCACGAAAGTCGGGAGAGAGTGTATTTTCGAAATTCGAAGGCTCTGACATTTTCGCGATATATTTGCCAGGGACACAGTTGACATGAGTTTTGGGATATCACGTCTTGTTGAACATTAAACAACTAAGAAGGAAATAAAGTGGTCATTTAATGAATGCCCACTCAAACGAAGAGTCCACTGTTATTTAAAAACTGTATTTAATTTGTATATGTGAATCTAGTTATATCCACTTGATAACAATATTGTTTGAATATTAAATCTCTAAACAAATAGGTCATCACTGGCCTTGTAACGTTTTATTTTCCCAACCAGGGTTGCAACTAGACTAATAATAAAATAGATCCAGCCCTATTTGTTAGTTTAAGAAAATAACAAAATAATAGAGCTGCATTCTCCTGCGTTAAGCTCAAAGAATATTGTTCTGTATCTTATATAAATTGCAAAGTAATGAAGGCGAATATTTCTAACACACGAGAACGGTAAGACAATTATATGAGAGCTCATATATTTTAGGCTCCTTACCTCCATTTTCTATGGATATTTACGGACGAACTTAAAAAACTAATTGGATATGAGATAAAAATTTCACGAATACATTTTATTAATGAAAACTTGTTTGTTGGATAAATATTACATAGGAATAATCCAATTAATAAAGAATTCTGCTTTGGTTGGCAGTAAATATAACAACCAACAAAGTATGAAAAAATAAAAATAGTTGAGAGGAAGATAGTTGATAATAAGTGCTATTTAAAGTAGAAACAAAATAAAGTATTTTCTTCGCTTCCTGATCATTACCACCGGGTCATTAAGCAAACGCATCGTTCCAACCAATCAAACCTCTCTCACTGAAAGGAGGCAACTTGAATATGCGGCCAAGTGCAAGAACTTCGAAAGCTCATGAAGCCAGCAACAGCCTTAACTGAACTGAAAGAACCAACTGGACGAGATCAATATGAGTGGCCGACAGAACTGCCAGCCAGACGCACATAACTGAAAGTTCCGAAGGGAACTTCAGCTCTTTGCCGTCACGGTCTCCCGGTGCCTTCTCTTCTACAAAAGGGTTCACTCCTAAAGGTAATAGCTCACACCACAATGTATACCTGGTGTATCCTTATCTTGACGGTGATTGAAAAGAAATGCACACGCATTGCACACATCAAGTATTATATATATATATATATATATATATATATATATATATATATATATATATATATATATATATATATATATATATATATGTGTGTGTGTGTGTGTGTGTGTGTGCAAGGGTATTCCATATTGATTTGCATTCTTGTACGTAAGTTAGAACCCCGAAAAAGCTGGGTCAGTGGGGAAAATAAAGACACCAAGAGTTGTAGATAAGAAAAGGAGGTAGTCAGGACAAAGGGATGGATCGTCCTTTAAGGGGTCTCATTATAAATTCAAAGTAAGAATGACGCGGATCATGAATTTGTTCCCGATACATGATCTTGCCGCTGCAGTATTAATGCAGATTAGCAGTGAGGAGAGAGAGAGAGAGAGAGAGAGAGAGAGAGAGAGAGAGAGAGAGAGAGAGAGAGAGAGAAGCAACATATTACCTAACCTATCCCCGTGTTGGTAAACAATGCCGAAAACATTGGAATGTCTGACATTTACTGACTGAGGACTGATTGTCGTGGTTATCAGACGAAAACGTTTGAGCTTTTGGTGGTAAATATTTTGTTCTGTTCCTGCTTTCTAACAAAACGAAACAAAAACAATATTTACCAAACCAGTTCACCAGTACGATGATGATACCAAACTGCAAAACAGCATTACGAAGAAAACCGATAGATGAAAGCGTGTTAAAGAAAAAGCCAGTGGACAAAAAGTGTGGAGAAGTAAATCAAGAATCAGAGGGGTCAAGAACCAAAAGAAAATGTGCATAAGATTATCGAAAGAAAACCAGTGCCCAAAAGGCAAAAGCAGGTCACAAAAAAGCAATCAAAGTCCGAGAGGTGAATAAAACAAAAGTTTATACGGACACGCAAATTCCACAAGACGTCATATGAGAAAAAGCAATGCCCTGAAAACGGTTACTAAAAAACCAATACCTGATAAAGGTTAGCAAAAGAAATGTCTAAAAGCGGACATGAGAGCAAAGGCAATGTCCAGATGAGGTCACATGGGAAAAATTAATGTCCGAAAGCTATCATAAAAACATTGCACTGAACATACAACAAAAGACAAACAATGACCAAAAGAGGTCACAGGCAGGAAAGCTTTCTTCCCAGGTTGCTGATTTCTCCATCTCTCCCTTCCTGGCATGACAGAGGACGATGGCAAAAGGGGAAAGAAGAATCCGAGTATGAAGAAACGATGAGGGAGGAGGAGGAGGAGGAGGAGGAGGAGGAGGAGGAGGAGGAGGAGGAGGAGGAGGAGGAGGAGGAGGAGGAAAGGATATTTGATGCATTTCAGCACGATATTTTGGTGCAGTATTATGCAACGTTAAACGAACCAAATTTTTTCTTTCCCCACAGTCTTTCCATGCATGTGTGCTTTTGACCGACTTCATATCCACCATGCATGTATGTATTCAAGCTCATTTCGTAAAATTCGTTGGACATTGATACTGTGCAATGAGTTTCCATTTACTGCCATGTAAGACACTTACAAGAAAAGCCTTCACACACACACACATACACGCACACACACACAAGGAAAAAGTGAGCCACGAGAGATATAAATTTATTTCTGGCTTACGCCAGCGAAAGAAGTGTGGACAAGAAACTTTTGTTAGGCGATGAAATATCAACCTTTTAGTAAAAGGAATATATGCAATTCTGCAGAATGAAAGTAAAACGCAGAAGTAATTTTGGAAATTGACTAACGTGTGCTTATGATCTTCACTTTCTATCAGTACGTACATACATACATACATACATACACAAGTACACAGGCTACTAAATTATCGTTTCAAGAAAGCATCAAATGAAGGAGAAACAAGATAGCCGGAAGGCGTGATAAGCCTGCGCACATCATTATTTCTCATTATGATACAGAAACAGAGGAGTCGGGAATTCCATACATTTCCCATCATCTGAGTTAGTTATCTATATAAATTACAAGAAATCAAAGGAAATAGTAGAAAAACTACAAAATGGTTAATTAAGAATTAAACTATACAGAACGTGAAAAGAAAAAAAATTGACAATAACTTTAAAAATGGATGAATAAAATGATGTGAGGTAAACACATACAGTTATTTTAATAAAATAAATGACGTTACACATACATAAACCTAAAAGAGGGGAATAAAGTAACTATTTATCAAAACTGATAGGGAAAAATATGATAGAATATAAGTTCATTACAAACTAGTACGTGTGGCCAAACGAAAATATCGACGAAACTTCAAAAGAAAAAAGAAAAAATTATCCAATGAAATAGAATTAGTACTCTTTGAGAACTTTCTGTCCACGCACGACTGTGGTTAAAAGATATAGATACAAGAGAATGAACCATATAGAAATGAAAGAGGATGAAGTATTGGATCGTTTTAAAACTATCCTATTTACAATGGAACTGAGGGAGTTTGATTGTCGAGTGAGGGGTGACTGCAGTTTTATAGGGGAAATTCTGAAAACGGACGGGCATATCTGCTTCGTGTTTGGCCAAAGATTCTAAAATCACTGTAATTCCTATGACATCAACAGGATTTAGCATGGAATCTAACAGCACTCTTCTCTTTTAGACTCGATGCAAGCGTATTTTTGGCCAATGAATTTAAAAACTAAGAAGGTACGTATCAACTAAAAGACGGAGTCCTTGTATCGTAAAAACCATCGACATAAGGATACAATTTACACCGGAATATACCTGTAATACACATATATGCTCTATTGTATAACTGAATTTTAATACCACAGGAAAAGTTTCCACTTTTAAATGACCATATAGTAACGTAATAGGGAGCAAATATTACTCATAGTAAAATGATTCTACAGGCTATGCATGCAAAAGAAGACTACATGAATTTATAAAAAAAAAAAAATATTTTTTTCTTCATATAATAAAATCTCGAAGAACTTTAACATTTTAGGTGTACTTTAGCAGAATTGAACCACCATTTACTTTTGTCCTTACTTTCCTTCTTATTAGTAGACAAAAGGCAAATCAAAACTGTTCTTCTCCCACAAGGTGAATTAAAAATACAGTGACACTCATATATATACATGTATGTATGTGTATATACATATATATATACACACACACACATATATATATACACACACAAACACACACATATATATATATACACAAACAAACACACACACACACACACACACACACACACATATATATATATATATATATATATATATATATATATATAGAGAGAGAGAGAGAGAGAGAGAGAGAGAGAGAGAGAGAGAGAGAGAGAGAGAGAGAGAGAGAGGAATATAGCTATGAGAGAGAAAACGTGCACCATTTATAAATGATATTCCAAGAAGATAACAGATAACCATTTCATCATCAACTGAAATGTATCTGACATCAGCAAAGAATTGCTTGATGTTTACTAACATATGAAACCCAATGGACATCACACTTGACTACCTTGCTATTTCCTTCCCACTAGAGAGAGGCACTAACATGGCTAATCTAATTCATGACTAAATACGTTTTTCGTCTTAGTGGGACATAATTCCGGTAACTTTTATACTGTACATAACACACCTATTACCTCAGGCCACACGATTCACCTCTTCTTGTCTGCCAATGCTAGAGTAATTTTCTACAATTGTTTAATAAAACCAGCAAAATTTATTTTTGAAGACATATTCGTCTTTTACCATGTCTTTAAGAAAAGTTTTCTTGTCTTGCAAAACACAAATTCTCTGCACCCTCATCACCTCGAACTGGAAGTTTCCAACTCATCAACAATGAAATATATTATAACTGCGGCCATTGTCCGTAAGCTTCATTTCGGCGGGGAATATCAACCATTAACTTCAGTGCTTACTGTTCGTTTAACTGCAACGATATAACACTCCCCTGTACAATATATAGATGACAGTCATTATTTTACTGTAAAACCGTGAAAACAATTTTCCTGGTAGTATTGATAGTAATTATGTCTAAAAGACTAAATGCTAAATTAAAGCATTTCTGTGTATTCAGTTATCCCAAAGAAAAAAAAAAGAACAAAAAGTTAAATCAAATTATTTACTTTCGTAAATCATCGGAAGATTCACAGATTAACATAACTAATTGGGCTTAAAACTAACGGCTTGTAACATATGTCATCTTACCCATTACTATACCAATAAAACACGAAAAAGAAAACCTAAGACTTTCTACTCAATAAAGTGGAAGGAGACTCTGAGACTGATATGCCTCAGCAGTTTCGTGTTAGTTATCAGTTCACGCCATAAAAAGAACACATGCATTTTAACGCAAGGTCACTTTCATGTTTTTATCTTTCACGCTTTAAAATAATAATAACAATAATAATGCTTATTGCGATAAAACAACTATTGGAAATATATGAAGCATTTCATATTTACCAAAAAAAAAATAAATAAAAAAATAAAAATTTAGATTTTTTAACTATACCTGAAATCCACGGAGCCACGACTAGCTCTTCAAAATAAATGTCAGATTTGTAAGTTATAAATAAATGTTAGATCAACTGATGGCAGTTATCTTGCAAGACACTAGCCACTCGTTCTGTTGCATCCACACTTAAGTACACTTAAAATTACGGTTACCGGATTCTTGTGACACACCGTACTCGAGTCACAGCAAATACGATACGGTAACTTGAACTTTATTTCAGTAAAAATTGGTCTCAATAATTTACATAAGAGAAACAACCCCATACTGATCATCAGAATCACTGTGATAGAGATGATAATTAAAGATAGCGGGTATTTATGGAAAAAAGAAAACTGGACTACAGCCGGTTTCGAGTCCTTATTATATTGTGTGTGTGTGGGTGTGTTGGGGGAGGGGGAGTTCTTTCGTCGCTCCTCTCCTATCTTAAAGCCCATATCTCTAAACGCTGCATAAGTACTTGTGCTAAAAGGCCCAAAAGTATCGTACTTCTAATCTATCGATCAAATGCTATATACGCTATCGAATCGATAAATCTTACACTCTTATCTTTTAAGTTTCAGATTTTAATTCTGTTTCAATATATATATATATGTGTGTGTGCGTGTGTATTATATATATATATATATATATATATATATATATATATATATATATATATATATATATATATATATATATATATATATATATATATATATATAGGAAGTGTTCTTGCTCTACCTGTTATATTACTGGTAAATTATATTTCACTGTGGCGAAACCCCTATCACGTGTACTCTACACCATACTTTTATCCGACGTATTTCTGAGAATTAAAACTATACCTAAGGCAATTCAGTACAAATCAAATCCAATCTTCATTAAAATGATTCCAACACAGCAATAAAATGTAAATCATACAAACGATGAAAAGATGTTACTCGGGCCGTCAGCCGCAAACCTTATAAATACTTCTTTTATATGCTGAAGCAAAACCAAAGAAATAAATTAACTTTGAATCTACTTATTTTTGAGATTCTATCGCCTACACTAGGACGTTGTCGACAAGGAAAAGTCTACAAGATGGAAGAACAACCCAAGAGATGGAAAAATAACACAGCAGTCCCCTCCATATTAATATTTTGACTGCCGAAACAAAGGATGTACCCCCTGTGGTACGAATAGCCCTCCGTATCCTAACAGTCATTTCATATATCGAAACAGATCCATCTTCGTAGAACATTGTCCCTCCATTATGTAAACCGCTTTATATTCCTACATCTTCACGCACATTTGCTTTACCCTTACACTGTCCCTCTTGTTCTACGAAGCACCATAACAGCTAGTTTCCTCTGGAATCGTGCGTTTCTTCTTAATGTACCACATCTGGCAATATACAGTGAATACCCACAACGTATATTTCATACAAGTGGCTTTGCTTCTAAATTCGTTGATTGTTAAAATATTAGGTCAAAAGGAAAGAACATAACATCCTAAACATAACCGTTCCAGAAACACAACACTCACTAAAGGCTGAGCAATTCACCTCTCAAAAGATCCCTTCTTCCTTAAAGTTGCATTCGTATATCTCCCAGTATGTAATCACTTACAGCCACTCAAGGAGAAAAAAGGCTGAATTTGGTTACCAAAATCTACAGTGATGAATCGTAGGGCTTTTTTTTCTTACGCATTTAAAGCAAGCTATGCAATCCACCCTCCAAAATGCCGCTTCTCCCCTTATAATATATTCCCATCTCTCCCAAAACCTGTTCATTTGTTGCTAGTATCGAAGCTAACCTTCTGGTAATATCTTTGAAAAACCATCCAACTTTCTGCTCAATTCTGCTAAGTACAGGCATCCAGGCAGGCAAACGAACAAACTAACTGCACCAAAAATACAAAACCTCCTTTGTGGAAGTAATAATACACCTCGAATGAAGGGGAACGGCTATTTTTTCATTCAGATAATGTTGTAGTGTAAATGCTCTAACATGCTAGTGCATGATAGATCAGAAACCAAAAGCCGTTCTAGTAATAAATTGACAAGATTCTTTAAAATGCTTCAAGTAATAGCTGGCCTGCATATTACGATAAAAGTGAAAGCAAATTATTTATTTTTCCTAGCAATATATTTCATTTTTGAGAAACGCCATATTTTTCAGTATTTTAATAAAAGAAATTCGCCCTTATGTTGAGGACTGGATACTTCAACATGTGCTATTTCTAGTGGACGCAACTCCAACAATTTGAAGTCAACGTTTTGTCTTATCAAACATCGTGTCATTCCCGCTGAGATTCTATGTGCAATTGTTCGAATGCTTATCAGAGTGCGACGCACGTTTCGCTGAGTAAATTACACAAGCACTGGTGGAACAACATTCACTTCAACATATACTTCATACCTGACACTTCGAAACCTTGGTCGGTGTCGTCTGGTATTCAGCACTGCCATGAACAAAAGTGTGCCACATTGATTTTCGTCACAACCAGAGAATTCATTACCGCCATATCTCCACACGAGAAGTGTCCCTAGCAGGACTGTGGAGAAAACACTGGCGTCTCTCTCTCTCTCTCTCTCTCTCTCTCTCTTGAAAAGTTTAATTACTGCATTGCTTATGCAATGGGTCTCTGTCTTACTAAAATGTATTGACGATATATATATATATATATATATATATATATATATATATATATATATATATATATATATATACATATACATATACACGTGTGTGTGTGTATATGTGTGTGTTTTTGGCAAAAAAAAAAAATAGTAAAATAGTAGTTGACTAAATGAATGAATTGTAGGGGATGAACAGAATAAGCTCCCACCAATACAGACTTACAGAGACACAGACAGCTACGAATTAATCTAAAAGATACGATAAAATTCACACGCTTTTGACAGCGATACTACCCATTAATGGTTTCTTTACCATGGTGTTTGTATAAACCAGTACGAATGTGTGTGCATCCTAGTATGCGAATATAGGCCTACGCTTAGACGTCATCTAAGAGTGTTTTGGGGTACATCATAGAAGGTTGAAATCTGGAGTAAAGAATATCAAATAACCAAAAGGATTGGGAAAAGCGGCTCCCTACACATTTCCTGAGTTTTATTAGAAATGATAGAGTGAAGAACATTCACATATATTTCCCTACACACCCTTATCTCAGGATGAGTTAGGAGAGGGAGTGAGGAATGCATAATCATCGCTCACAAGACACAAACTATAACATTCCCTACCAAACAGACCCATTGGAAGGGATTAACGTGCACAGACCTTACAGGCTAAGTATATTTATTACAAGTAAACTACAGTATACGACGAGCAGCGCTGACCTTGAACATGAATTGATTACATGGGTTAAGTTCCACAAACCGGTTATATGAAAAGTTTGAAAGGAGAGGCAAAAGAATGTGTGGCATATAAACAGATAAACAACCGAAGTATGATAGTTAACACAGATACATTATGAGATGCGGTAAAGAATTTTCGGAGGGAAGCATGAAGATTGAATTAGAAGCTGTATTTCATAAGGTAAAAGTGAAATTCTTGTCAGGATATCTGAATAGGTTAAAGATGAGTTCGGTGAAATCGTAAATTTGAGACAAGGATGTAGCATCTATCCATTATTCCTTAATATCTGCATGGATAATGCGACGAAATTAGTTATGGAACGAAAAGATGTAGCTTTAAATTGCCAGATAGCCGTACATGAATGAAGCTGACCATGGGTAGCACGCACAATGACGGGGATAAGTAACATGGATTTCGGTAACTGAAAAGAAAACTGTCAATTGGGTAAGCGGTTTACTTACGTGAACACTGACAGATAGGAGAATGAATATGGGGCGTTTCTCTCAGACCATTTCAACCCAATCGATGAACTCCCCAAACGGTTTGCTTCTTGTCACATTTTAACAGACTCTGTGTACCATCAAAACGGTCCGACTGTTGTGCCATTTCAACCAACCTGATGAACCCTAGGCCATTTTAACCCAGCTGATGAATCATCAAAATGGTCAGCTTCAACCCACTCAAACTCCCGTACTTAATGGAAACATTGTTTTAACGAACGGGCGTTATATTAAGTTAACTGACATTAGGAAAATAAGCAGAGAACATTGAATTACGTTTTATTTAATGAATAAACAAGTTAAATTATACACTTTTATAAAAAAAACGCGCAGTTTTTTTTAATAAACAATACACTAAATATGATCTATGACTGAGATGATGCATACTTAACCGATATTCCGTTCAGCCCTTCACTGCAGGACAAGGACCCGTTGCATAGGCAATGCAGTAGTTGTAGTTTTCAAAGGAGAGAGAGAGAGAGAGAGAGAGAGAGAGAGAGAGAGAGAGAGAGAGAGAAAGCAATTATGACCTTTGCAACGGGGCCTTTCTGGAACACATCACCTCAGTCATTTAATTACCGGGTCGGGTTTGTTTTTGCCTTCTCCGTTCTCTTTTTGTCCTCCATTATCGGCAACTCCCTTTTTATTCCACCAATGTGTCTTTAACTCATTCCCCACCACGTCATCCCTCTTCTCTTTCTATATCTTTTAGTGTCCAGGTTCTTTGAAAGTTTTTTTTTTCTTAACGTGGTTTCATATTGATCCCATCCCCATCCTCTGTAATCAAGGCTTCTTTCATAAAATTCAGGGGCAACGTTATTCTCGTAATGGCGGTTCCCTTTCTGATATGTGTGTGTGTGTGTGCGCGTGGTAGCGTATCTTGGGTAATGGACGACCCGTGTTCGAATCTCGAACTGGACGACGAGAAACGAATGGGCGCGTTTCCTGAAATCCGGTGTCTCCGTTGACCTAAAGAGTGAATTAAGTACCTACTGTTGAGGTCGCACCTAGGGTAGAAAGAAAGAGAAGAAAAAAGAAAAGACACTAGACGTAAGTGTTCACTTCTCCGTCAAAATGTATACTATCAAAAGTGACGGCCTCGACGAGGTAATCCTCACCCTACTGATGTGAAACCATACACGAGGATGAATAGCTGACAAGATACGTAAGTTTTCACTGCTCAGTCAAAATGTATACTATCAAAAGTGACGGCCTCGACGAGGTAATCCTCACCCTACTGATGTGAAACCATACATGAGGATGAATAGTTACTGAGTTAATGAGCTGTGAAAGGAGCGTGGAACGGCTGATGTTTCCACATGATACGGTGGTTACTGGGGACAGTGAAGAGAAACTGCAAAAAACGGTTCGAGTTTGAAAGGGCTTGCAAGCGGAGAAAGCTGAGAATAATGTGAACAAGAGTAGGGTTTGTGTAGGTGATTGGAAACCAGAAAGATGAAACACGAATGTTGATATGGATGTTTGTGGATGAATGTAATGGATGATGACAGAATGAGAGAAACTGCTGGTTCAAATAACCGGCAGCTTAACCACATCTTCGATATCTATGCAAAATGATTTTTTTCAGAATTGCATCAACAATAAACAAAGGTTAACAAATTTATTAACATATTATGTAAAAGTTGTAATAATCACCAAAGCAAAAGATCTTTTCATAAACATTATATTATCTCAAAACATAACTGGATCTGCTGCTATTCCTGCTGCAGCTGCAGGGGAAAACATTACTAGTTGTTGATGTCGGTGTTGTTACTACCAAAGATTATGAAACGAATGAAAGCCTCGGGGGAACCGACCTGGATTCCAGCTCACGGATTTTCGTTGGAGCAAAATTTCGGGGATTATTCTCCTAAAAGGCGTTAGTCATGCAAATGTCAAGTCGCTCCATTTATCTCGTCACTCCGGTTTTAAGATCCTGCAGGATACCACCTTTTGACATGTGAAGGATGGACATCTGCCAGATTCATAGATTTTACAAGGGGGCAAATGCACATCTCTGGGAAAGAAAATTGCGATCATTTGTACAAACGCTTGCAATTTGATTGCAAGGCAAATACAGTCTTTCAGGATGTAAGCAGACCTCAGGAAGAATATTATTTTAAGCAAGAGCATACAAGCAATTATAATTAATCAAGATTATAAGACCTATGTTATAAGAAAATCAGGCGAGATTATTTAGGATTCTTAATCTTATCTTCATATCATAAAATATCCAGGTCATGCGCAAGTTTTAGTATGAAAACCTAATGAGTTGCGTTTTCTGAGAAATTCATTGAGAGGGAACACTGTTGCTGATGACAGTGTATTCACTTATTCAGATGCTATTAGTATCATGTGACGGTAATGCAATGCTGGACTATATATTAGAAAAGTAACGACAAAGATAATACGCAATATGTAAACGGTAGCGCTATGAAGATTGAATATTAGAATTACCGGTAATTAGCTGATCATTCTACATAAAACTAGTGCTTGCTAATTTCCTGATAATACAAGGTAAAATCATTTCATGCGGTGGGGGTTTATAGTTTCTCGTAAATCCCCCCCCCCCCATTTTTCCATTATAGAAGGAAGGTATAAATTTTGACGGAATAATAATCATTCACTTACGTTCTTCCCCTCTCCAATTCTCTCCCCCTTCCCCAATAGGCGAGCCACTGCAGTCTACTAATAACCAGGCACCTAACTCACTACTTGGATCAACTGAAGCACACTGGTTGTTATACGGAACCGACTCTAATTCATTATTTCCTCAACTCTGCAGCAAAGCCAAAACAAACAAACAAACAAAAACATACACACACGCACAAAGAAAACTTGAGGATCCAGGGCTCAGCCACAACAGCTAAGGTCAGTCCGGAAATCTTATGAAGGCATTAAGTCCAATTTCGCGTGGAGAATCTAATTACAATATGGGGGAAACATAAAAGTCACTATGAATGCCCAGCTTTATAAAATACTGCGAAGAAAATTGAGAAATGACACAAAAGGTAGATAAATATATGCAGCTTAGGTAAGACATTATTAGAATATCTTCTTATTAACATTTATTCTGTTTATATATATATATATATATATATATATATATATATATATATATATATATATATATATATATATATATATATATGTGTGTGATTTAAAAATTGAATAAGACGGCCTTCAGTAACCCTAAAAAGGGACTGAAAATTAATAATCTAGTATTGGTACTGCTTCTCTGTTCACTGATTATCTTCTGACATATATGTACACATTCAATGTCTTTAGATAAAAAATAAGCTTATTTTCCCACCTCGTTTAGGTAAATATTAATTAAAAATAAATTTCCTCAAGATTACCTCAATAAATATTCCACACCTTACAGAAAGTGAGAGAGAGAGAGAGAGAGAGAGAGAGAGAGAGAGAGAGAGAGAGAGAGAGAGAGAGAGAGAGAGAGAGAGAATTTTCAAATCACATAACTATGGACTTTCATGGAAAAATACGTGGCATATGAAATGCATCACAATTTTCGTGATCCAGAGAAAGAGATAAACAGAGACGCACGGACGGATTCGGACAGAGAGAGTCTATTGATCCTGTTTGTAAACACCAGATCCCAATTTTATCACTGACCTAGAAATTTGGACAATTACTGACCTCACGAACGGAAATAAAAACTGAAAGTGAACAAACAGATGAGCATTACTTTTTTCTCTTTGCTTTTCATTCTAAAAGCAAGTTGAACATCATTTGTAATTCCTCGACATGGCGGTTTAAGAAAAAAAAAAATTCAAGACAAATATACAGAGATCAAAAGTAATCTAACCCTGTAAAGCTATGATGGCAAATGTAATTGCCGGGTAAAGATTTGGTTGGGGCCAACCACAGGCAGTTGAACCAACCATCGGCTCGTATCTATGAATATCAAACAGATACAATTGACAATTTCCCTCGAAGGTATTTGTGTCATTGCATGTTTGTTTGTACACGGGATTTGACTGAAAGAATATCTGAAATTACATTTTAGTTTGAATGCTAAGAACTATTCGTTTGTATGTTTTAAATTTGCATGCCTATTAATTGCCGGGAATGAAAGTTTTCAGTTTAATATTATAAATCAAATATAGAAAAACTAACATGAGTTACTCGGTAATTAAATTTGTACCAACCGCCTCTGGAACAAGGCTGTGAGTCCACCTCTGTTAAAAAGTCTCTCGTTCGA
>NC_089795.1:31250267-31290267 GCF_040412425.1 Macrobrachium rosenbergii
GAGAGAGAGAGAGAAGTGAATCTGAACCCATACATGATCAAATTACAATTCCAAACTGAGAGAGAGAGAGAGAGAGAGAGAGAGAGAGAGAGAGAGAGAGAGAGAGAGAGAGAGAGAGTGCCTAAATCCATAAAAGATCAAATTACATTTCCAAACTGGGAAAAACAGGTTTATAAATTCGAACAGCAGTTTAAGCTGGCAGAGGGGGAAAGTGCTGTACAAAGAACGTAATTAGTTATTATTACTCCGTGGCTTTGATTCATGATGTGATATTGCCGCAGCACCAGCTATATTGTGCTCCCACTACAGAGCTCTTCATACATTTTCTCTGCTTTACTATGCTTAATATACTTACAGATGACGAAGCTTCACTTTTTTACATATGTACATAAAAGTGCTTGTATTTTCATGTTCTAAAAAATATGAACGAAAATACACACACACACTTCCTCAAAAAAGGAAAAGGTCATTGTGTCCAGAATAATAAAACATTACTAAATTACTTATCTTAATGCGCACTTGAGCATAACCCCTGAATTAAAGATGAAATAATTCCACTCTAAGTTCCAACTGTAAAATATGCATCGCTCTCAGGAGGAGCTTCTACCATATCCGAGGTACTGTATTTGCTTCATTCTCTGATATTCTGAGAATGTGCTGTAAAGGCTTCACTGCTACACGGTTTATGCTGGAGGGTGCATTATAAATGCTTGGTTCTTTCGCTATTGGAGAAATAAAGTTTCATATCCCTGCAAGCAAAGCAGAATAACTTATCATTCTTAGGATACGTGAAAGAAATATGATTTTGTAGCAGAATAATAAAATAACATTGTAGTTCTTCTCTGGATATAATAGAAACCATCATGTAAAAGAAAACGGCATAATGGAACCATAACAGCAATGAGGAACACTTACCAACCAATAAACGCTATTATACATAGACAAATACATACATACATACATATATATATATATATATATATATATATATATATATATATATATATATATATGTATATAGTGTATATATATATATATATACGTATATATGTAAACATGTATGTGTGTATAAAGATGTTATAAATGTCTTATATCATTCAATTCGCTTACCTCAGAAATAATATATTTTTCTGTATATGTTGCAGAGGAATTTTTTAGTTGATAACAAGTTCGTCGTCCGTCTGATTTCTAACCACGGAAGATAAGAACTCAAGACTACAGTGACGCGCAATAAACCAAACGGCCATCAAGTGATTTAATGCACGTCACTGTAGTCCTGAGTTCTTGTCTGCCGTGGTTCGAGCCGATAAGAAGAAGAACTTATTATCAACTAAAAAATTCCCCGTCGAAATAAATATATATGAAAATATATTATTTCCCAGGGTAGAGCGAATTGATATTAAAGGACGTTTGTAGCTTAATGCTTGTATATGAATCATGTGGTGATGTGATAAAATTCATATATATACATTATATATATATATATATATATATATATAGTATATATATATATATATATATATATATATATACATATATATACACACATATATATATATATATATATATGTATATATATATATATGTATATATATATATATATATATATATATATATATATATTTTATATATAATAATTTATAATCCAAACCTGATCAAAATTTTTGAAAACCCGGCTAATTCTAATAAAAGAATTGCACTCAGACAGACGGCTACTGACGACTGGCAAATAATAAATCCTCAACTTTAAAAAACAATCCCATAAATGTTGAATTTTTTTCTAATAAAGAAAAGATCCATCATCTGGCCGGGAAATATCGAGCAATCAAGACCCATGGAATAAACCAATTAAACACGGTGAGGCCTTCCACCTTTAAAGAGCGTTTCCAAAGACTGAGAAGTTCTTCAGCAGCGCTGACCTTGCAAATTCCCTGGAAGGTATATCCGTCGACCCAGCGGAGTCTCCCAACCGAATGAGACCTTAATCAAAGGGGAGGAGAGGAAAAGACAAGACACACCACCGCTGATGCCACAATCTAGACTGATAAAGAGACTCTAAGGATAATCGGCAATAGAATCTTGACGAATGAATCAGATCGAGGTCATAATAAGAATGATAACAGCTTTGGGCAGATTATGAAAGTTTGTCGGAACAACTGGAATGAAGATTTTACCTCTCTACGATTAAAAAGAACTTAATCCTATTACTCAACTTACCCGCATCAACGGTGACGAAGAGGGACTAGAGAGATATGAATATGCATAACAGAGGGTTTTAAAAGACGTTTGGTCAATACATTAGATGAAGACATAAACTGTTTTAATGTTAAAGTGCGCGCCATAAACGAGTGTAAGTAACGGCAAGACAACTCACCCTATAATTATATGTATATCTGGAGGCGCTACACACACACACATATACAGGTACGTCCGCATACATATATACGGGTAAATGTATATATGGTACAACTGCATGTAAGAGAAGAAATACTGAAGGACTGAGAAAGGGTTATAGAGATGAAAAACATTTCTTTGCATATAAATATAAAAAGTCATCTTTGTGCGCACATATTTCATGTCTAGATCAAAGCAAGTATACAGTATGACGAAAAGCCTTCCTCTTATTGCATTTCGACATACAGGACCAAACTGTATAAAAAAATATATAATGTATATATACGGTCTGTATATTGTTGAAGTCCTGAGTTTATTTTAGAAACTTTCAGTTGTTGAAGAAGTTTGAGAGAGAGAGAGAGAGAGAGAGAGAGAGAGAGAGAGAGAGAGAGAGGAGAGAGAGAGAGAGTCACTTACAAAACACACGTCACAAATGGAAGTATTATTTAGTAATATATACATATATTTACATATATAAATATATATACAAATACATATACACGTACATATATATATATATATATATATATATATATATATATATATATATATATATGTGTGTGTGTATGTATAGAAATGTGTGTGTGTGTGTGTGTGTGTGTATGCGCGCGCAATGATTAAATAGTACAAAAAAAGGGTGCATAAAGGAAGAGGCCTCCGAGGAACGCATGAGTAACCAAAACAAACGAATATAGAATCATCAAAAAGGAAAAATGTTTTAAGTGGCAAGACTAAAATATCACCAATAACGTTGATGGGAATGACAAGCAACCACTGCAGAGTTTAAGTATGAAAAATGAGGAATATAATGCTTGGTGAGTAACTATGAGCGGACATAACTTTGCAACCGTTGGAGATGAGCCGAGATGAAAGCAGATAAACTGCAAAGAAAATGAAATATTAAAGGAGGAATGAACATGAACATATTTTAAAGAAAATGAAAGGGGTTGAATTTGTATGCTTGGCAAGGAGCAAGCGGAGCCAGACGAGAAGGAAGGAAAGTTGTAGTAGGGGAGAGAGAGAGAGAGAGAGAGAGAGAGAGAGAGAGAGAGATGGCAAGGAAGCAGAGTGGTGCAGTATCAGAGGTTCCCTCCCGCTACGGGGGATACGCCCACCCGCTATTGACTTCGTACAACCCAGCGCTTACTAAGAGAGAAAAAACGGCAAAATACGTAAGAGAAATAAACCAATGGAAATTTATAAATGTGCGTGTGATGTTCACAGATGCAACCAGGTTTCAATAAACTTTCGTCAAGAGGCTAAATACACAAATCTCATACTGTTCAACAGACAAAACTTAAACCACACTAAAAGCTCTTATATTATTTCTTTTCATCTCATTAATGAAGGCGCTAATATTAGGGCATTCATAGTCCAGCATAATGCTTTATCATATGCATGTGACAACAAGCATTAAAGCTGAGCTGAAACTGATGCGGCATTTACATAACAGATATAGCCTTAGTTTTTTTTTCGTTGTTTCTAATATCACACACTATTTTGCTCTGAATAAATGATTCTGTCTAATCCTAAACGGTATTCCCTTTTGATGGAATATCAAAAGTGGCGCAATAAAGGGAAGACCATTTCGTTCTTCGTTTTTCGTCAACTCAAAACGTGAAATGCATCTGCTTGTGACGCAGCGTACTAGTCATTGTCTTTCTCTGCATTAGTGGACCTGTACTCACACATATACACACCCTAAATGTATGTATGTATATATGTATATATATATATATATATATATATATATATATATATACATATATATATTACAAAATGTATACATACACCGTATATTTTTTTCCATGTACTTAACGCCGTCCAGTCAGAGGACAGCCTTTCTCAAAAGTGGTCTAAATAATTGTACAGACTGAAGGTGCCTGGTTCCCAACTTCGGACGGTACATAGCATCCCAAAAGTCGTTATTCACCGTCTCACTATTTTGTCATATTGCTGTTAATGTGACAATATGAACATAGCGTGTGTACAAACACTCACAAACAAACACACGCATATATATATATATATATAGAGATATATATATATATATATATATATATATATATATATATACACATACATACATACACTGCTTGAGTAAGTGAGAACACAGACATTAATACTAGTACATATTTATAATACATTATATAAATATGAAAAAACACAAATATTTACTGGCATACTGATGATTACCTCGTTACAAAGTAAATAAGATATTTATACAATGTTTGTGACTTGAACCAAAATATGGTTACAGTCAGGACAAAGCTTATTGATCTGGTCTGCCTAACGGACTCAACTATGATACACTTCAGTTCAAGGGAAAGCGTTACACCAATATCAAGAAGAGCTTTTATATCATTGCCTACCAAATCGTGGCAAGACAGGGACTTTTAGTAAATTTCGGGAATACATGCATAGCGTACTTAAAGGCGGAGTACGCAGCCACAAATCAACTTTAGAAATGAATTATCATGTTCAGTAACTTCCCATTCTTTTTATAGCTGAGGTGCTAAATGTTTACGAGTTTTCAAATGTGTTTGTTATTAAGTGGGACCATTAGAATCTTTAGAAACAACACATAAGTGGTTAGGTGAAATTAGGTTCAAATGAGGCATAGTTCATGTGTCGCACTCTTGCGTGTGTAATGATGACAGTGATTAAAAAGATCACCCATTTCAAATTTTTTTTTAGATCCCACAGTAATTACAGAAATTGTAAAAAAAAAAAAAAAAAAAAATCTCACTCAGAAGGTATTCCTTGCTGATTAGCAAAAGCCAAAGCCATCACCTAGCTACTCATCTACTAAACTATTCATAATGGCTGCTTACCGTGGCCATCAAAACACGCATTAAAACCTCATCCCCTCATCCACTAGGACCTTTTACCAGCCCTGCCGACATAACCCCAATTAATAACTCATCCTTCCAAAAACTGATATCTCCACGGGAAGGCCCGACAACGACCGTGTCTCGAATGAATGATTTACGTAAAAGTGGCTTAACATCACCTGTATGTGTATGCGACTGTGCACTTATGTTAAGCTGTTGTTTTCAGCATCAAGATATAATCCTCCGAGTCTAAAATGTTTGCAAGATGGATGATAAATGACTATGAATATACAAGCAGCTTCACAAAACAAGGAAGACAATAGTTCAAATACCAGGTGAACGACGATGACCATTTCTTGTAACCCACGGGACAAATTTTTGAGGTGCTTGAAAAGTTTTTCATATACATCACATTACAGTCGACTAGCTATCAGGTATTTCATTTCCTGCTTACCTCTATCAAGAGACCCACAAACCGTTCTGTCGCTGTAGGAAATTCGAAGAAAATATTTTTCTTTCTTTCTATCTATATATATATATATACATATATATATATATATATATATATATATATATATATATATATATATATATATATATATATATATATATATATATATATATATATATATATAGATATATAGAGAGAGAGAGAGAGAGAGACTGTCTTCGAATGTCCTATATAATGTTCATACACACCTATACATACATACATACATATATATATATATATATATATATATATATACATATACATACATACACACACACATATATATATAGATATATACATACAGATATATACACGTAAGTATGGGCACATTACTTACGTGAATATATGTCTCAAAAGCAACAAGTTTACTGAACCTACTGTCACCCGATAACAGTAGATAAAAAAAGCTTTTGAAATCAACATCTAGATTTTTTCTTGGAACCTGTTTAAAGGAAGATAAGAGCCCTTATCCTCAGTTCTTTGCGCGACAGAGTTGACCTTAAATCCCATAATTACTTGCACTCCGGAATTCCTTTTTTTTTTTTAATGATATAGGATCGACTGAACACTCGTATAATAAAAAGTGAAGGTGATGGATACAGGGTTTTAGCCTGGATAATGTAAAACAGAAAGGAGAGAGAGACAGAGAGAGAGAGAAAGTCATTCTAATTCATATGCTCAAAGCAAAACAAAAAATACAGAGCTGTAAAATTAGATAGCAGAAACCAGAGAAATATATCGTAAGTAAAACGTCAAGTCCTCGAAGCGATTATATAGCAGGCGATGGACAAGAACGCTCGTTTGATCGCAGAAGTGGTCTTCGAATGTCTAGGAGAGGGACAGTCATATCCTTAAGGGAAAACGTGATAGAGGGAGAGAATGAAAGTTATAAAATCATACTTGGCATGTTGAAGAATGTTTATTAGAGATCGTAGCTGATGGCAACTTGCTTGGAGGAGGAATAGAAGTGTACAAGATGCTGTAGAAAGGAGAGAGACTATACGTTGATCAAGATTTATATGAGGGACTCTATGAAAAATCTGTGAATCGAGACAGAGTTTTGGAGTGAGAATCACATGTATCGTCATTGGTCAAAGCGGTCATGGAACTGACGGGATAAGCTAGCCAAAAAAGTAAAAAAAGCATAATGTTGAATAATCAGAGAAGCGAATGTGAATTCCAAGTGGAAATGGTTCATATACGAGATAAATGTACATAAGAGCGAGCATAATCGAGTGATTTAGGAGGAAATTGGATTGGGGGAAGGAAAATTTGTGCGTTAATGAGAACACGATGTTTAATGAGTTGTCCCAAAAGCCATTAGTAGATATCCGGACAAAAACATAATTCCACGTTTAATATTAAAAAGTGTTCAAAGTTACAAAATGAAGCGTACACAATATTTACGTAAATAGGCAAATACAAACAAAACAACAGGGAGATTAATAAACAATGGAGGATATTAAATTAATCTTTTCGATTCGAGAATCAGTTCTAATTTCTGTGTTAACAGACGCCCGGTAGGAAATTGGTCTGTTCAAATATTTAACATCCTCTCGACAATAAACATAATGCGTAGAATAGGTGAACAAGCAGTATTATCTAACGATTCACGGAATATTATAACATGAAAAACACTCGAAATACATCCCAATAAAAGTTTTTATAACAAAACAATAGAATGTTATATGACCAAAGATGTACAAATATTTGTCCCTGGCTCACCTAAAAATATCAGTCATTTGACACTCTTGTTTACCTTAATAAACAACAGGGAACACGTCACTACAGAAGTAAAATTGGAGTGCTATTAGAGTACTGAAGCAAGCTGATACACAAGAATGGAATCAAGGTCATTTAAACCAGATGAAAATTCAGTATGGAGGTATTGGCGGACTGTATTTTAACATAAAAATTATTGTAATATGAAAGCGTTATGAGTATTTTGAACTATACACAAATGTAACTCGACGAGTTAACATGCTGTGAAGAAAAATAGTAATCGGCTGGTCTGACCTGTTCTTTTCAGTACCAGTATCGAAATTAATTTTTAAGAGACAGTGAAAAAGTAACTTAGTTTTTGGTGTCGTACACAACACTACCGCCCATTTCTGAAATACACACATACATACATAAACCCTATATGTATGCATGTATGTAAGTGTGTGTATATATATGTATATGTATATAAACACACACACATATATATATACACACATATACAAGGAAAGAGGGAGATTGAATTTGCAACGATTTAACGTTAATAACAAAAAAATGCGGACAGATCAACTTCAATAAATCAAAATTAAAACACGAAACTCAGAGCAGCATGAAAACCCCAGAAAAGGAAAACTCAACCAGTAATTATTGACTTGCCACGACCGACGGGGAATGAATTCACTAATGGTCTAATGGTGGCCAAGAGCATATAGCCGTTTCGAAAGGTAATTAAAGCTCAGGGGGCGAGACACGCAAAAGAATAATTGAAGCGCTCTGCTGCTGTCGTGGCTTTGGGTTTTAGCCAATCGTGTTGTAGTCTATTTACTCCATTACGACAAGGAGGAAGCGGGTGCGGTGGGGGGGGGGGGGTGCCCGGTTTGCAGTAGACGGGAATATTGCTGCTCCTGTCACCTCTAAAAGTACAAAAGTAACGCAACAAAAACAAGTCTCTTATCGCCTTCAATGGCTTTGTTATTTGGTGTGCGTGATGGAGGAGAGGCGCCATCCTGCCAAATATATCTATACACACATATATACATATATATATATGTATATATGTATATATATATATATATGTATATGTATATATATATATATATATATATATATATATATATATATATATATATACATATACTCTAGTATATATATATATATATATATATATATATCAAAACATATATATTATAATGTGTGTTTTTAAAACATTCGATTATAAGCAAGTTTTCCGAGAAGTTCTTAGCCTTTACAGTACCCAAAAGTGTATGTAACTCGTCACAACTAACAAGAACCTCATTCCCTGCTTAAATCAACAGAGGTAAAATGGATTTTTCAGCAAACAAAGCCAAATAATTTTCCCTCCTGGGATCAAACTTGGTCTTACGCTAACTGGGCGAGGTTGAGAGAAGTCCTTAAAATGCATTAAATTGTAGGAGAGTGCTTATTAGCAGTTACCGACAGGTTAGATAATGGCATAAACTCATGAATGATAACATCTCTATGTACTGGTTAAAGACGACTGAAACTTGAGCAAACCAAAGACAATAGATGAAACGGTCGAAAAAGTACGTGGGCCTGTCTTGAGGATTAAAGTTTTACGGTGACCTGGAGAAAAATATTTTCTTCTATATGTTTATTTTCCATCTAGGCTCCAGACAATGAAACGAGTACCACATGGGAATAACTTCGTTTTCTCTCCGATATCAGTTTTTGCATAGGATCTCCTCTGGAGAAATAGGAACTGCACCCGATCTGTTCTTAAAGATAGAACAGATCGGGTGTAGTTCCCGGTTCTTAAAGACAGAAGTGCCTAGTGACAACTATTTTCAGCGAGTTAATGGAAATGTCCATGAAAAAACTAACCTTCAATATTTCTGTGTATTTTGAAAGAGCAAATTGTACAACTTTCCGTAAACGTTTTGTTCTATGCCAACACATGCATCAGAAATTTCTACATTTCCTGAGTAATACTTTACAGTCGATTTGGCTAATGCAGCCTTTTCAAACTAAGGTTACAACGAACCAGTACTAAAATTTGAGGAACCCTCGTGAATCCAATGTATAAAACTGTTTCCCTAGGACTAAACCCAAAGCCCGTCTCCGCCACTGAATAAAACTGATTTTTTTGTTGTTGTTTTGTTTTATAGATCTCTCTTAATGAGATTCCCAAAAATCACAATAAGAATGCCTTTTTATACAAAGCTCTGTATTCAGGTAGTCATTTTAATCGACGATTATTTAAAATAATTTTTTCTTGTAATCTGTACAAGCTTTATGTATGTATGTATGTGTATATGTATATATATATATATATATATATATAGAGAGAGAGAGAGAGAGAGAGAGAGAGAGAGAGAGAGAGAGAGGAACGCCCATGTGCACAAACAAAACGTACACACACTGAATACATTTACGTATGTGTATATATATATATATATATATATATATATATATATAATAACAGCAGCATGGATGGCAATTAAATGAAAGCGAACAGGCGCTAAGATTTAAACACCAACTACGAAGAAAGTGTATCACCCTTTTTAATTAGGAAGTTCCTCGAAGAAAATCTAATTTGATAACACATTTAACTTCGCCAGATTCAAGAGGTAAGGTACCATAACGATCTCCTGGAATACTGAATCTCTCTGGAGCTTTAGGTGACTAGAAGTTTTAGCTGAGAGAGAGAGAGAGCTTTAAGAAAATGATTCCTATGAACAAAATCGCAAGAAATAAAATGCTCAAACTTCACATCGTTGTTGACCTCTTTCTCTCAAGATGTAGTTTTAGGTCTTCAAGCAGGATGAAATAAGTATATAAAGGATCTAATTGTGCGTCCTTAATGCCATTCCTGTCCTTTTCTCTTTTTGCGATATACTTTTTTCTTCAGTCTTTAAGTAATTCTTTGGTAGAGACGATAGCATCCCCAAAAGGAACTTTGTTATTATATTATGCTGTTTGCTCACACCTACCCTTTGCACATAATAACATGAAAGTTGAGTTATTCTCGCTCACGAACGAGGAAGCTCATCTGGCATAATTTGGAAATATGGTGACGCATCTTTTACGGAAAAAAAAAAAACAAATAAATAAATAAAAGCGCTGAACTTAGTGCGAAGGAGGATACTTTTTAAATCCAGAAGTGGCAAGTATGTATTCTCTGGCACAACTTTCAATGCCAAAATAAATAAATAAATAAAAAATTTAAAAAAAAGGTTATCCCGAACTAAAGAGTCAAGTGTCATCATTTCATAAAGTATCCACACATTTCCTTGGGTGCTGCATCATATATTTTACACACATACTTGTCCCTGCAATAATTTTTTAATTCATACAAACAGCAATTTTACATGCTACCTTAAACATGTTTAAATGATTCCAAAAATGTGCCAACTAATAAATTTGGAAATTTGGAGGATCCAGTTACGGTTTTTTTTCTGAAAGAAACTCCCTTCCTACTCATATTACTATTGAGTGTCAGAAATCTTCTGGTAAACAGATAAGGAAACTTACAATTATGGCTGACATTACGTAATTTACGTTGAAATATGCTGAAACTTTAACTTATCAAAAAGCAAAAATCGCCAAGTTGAGTAAGTTTTTCATGTACAGTCTTTCATTACGAAAAACAATGATACAAAGGTATAGGCAAATCTTCTCACTTTAGAAAATAAAAACCATACCAAGGAATCTTGTTCAAGGGGATACCTCCGGGGATATGTTGATCGTCATGAAAATATAAACCATGCCATTCACCGAAATCTTCAATTCTTCAATTATCAAAATAATCGATCTTTAATGAGCTGAACAATTTCATCACAAGAGCATTTTCAACATCCTGATTGTACTGCCATCGTAACTTCATCTATGAAAATTTTTAAGGGGTTGTCTATGATTTACAGTTTTTTTAATGGTGTTTTCTCTTTATTCAACAATTTTAGTATTGTCTTTAACATACCAATTTTGAAGTGCCGAATCTTTACTAACCAACTCTAGAGGTTCCTCTTTGCTCTTCAAGTTTAAAGGTCACTTCTTATTTCGCCCTGCCATCCTATATTATTTAATTTTACACAACGCCTATGGTGTGGTCCCTTTACTCCCTGATTTCTGAATTGTTTTTAATAATTTTACTATAAGAATATTTTAAAAAGACCCTAGTATTTATACTAAACTTATTAAAATGACCTTAGAAGTCTTTATAAATATGAATGTGGAATTATTTAATATTCCTATTTCAAATAAATTTTTCACAAGTTTATATTACTTACAAAGTTTATAGAGACATTCTTTTCTCCATTGCAACCTAGATCTCCAACAAAACACACGATGCAAAAGTTAAGTATACCTTAGTTTAACCAGACCACTCAGCTGATTAACAGCTCTCCTAGGGCTGGCCCGAAGGATTAGACTTATTTTACGTGGCTACGAATGAATTGGTAACCTAGCAACGGGACCTATAGCTTATTGTGGAACCGAACACATTATACCGAGAAATGAATTTCTATCACCAGAATAAATTCTCTAATTCTTCATTGGCCGGCTTGGAGAATCGAACGCAGGCCAGCAAAGTGCTAGTCGAGAACGATATCGACCCGTCCAACGAGGACTGCACACTCCATTATTTCTGGTATTATTCATCTCAATAACTGAATACGTTTCATTAAGAGTTTATTTTCTGACTTCCCTAATGCTTATAGCACTACAATCCTACGTAATCAAATCCTTTCCTGCTAGCATGATCGTGCCACCTCCAAAAACTTTGTTTTACTCCATGGTTCCTACTTCCCTATCTATTTTAAGACAAGCTAAAATCTGATTACGGTAACCTAATTACTGTAATGCAATAAAATACGAAGTCGAGGTAAGTTTCCATTTGGTAATGTGCCCGAAGCATACTGTTAGCTAATATATACATGGAAGAAGGGGAGGAACGATTACCTTCCTAGCATACTAAAGCAGGTATCTATAATAGATTTGTAAGTGATCTCTTTTTAAATGCCATAATAGAGCAGCAACTACAAAATCTCGGATTCGAATTTGGACACAAATCGGTTAGGTAGGCTAATCGACGGACAGGAACCTCCCGTTCGTTACTGTTGAGATAAAGGATGACGATGGCCAGTTTTGCACTTCAACCTTCACCACCAACGAATGTAGGAAGATGCTCGAATGCCAAAGGTGAATATACCGAGGCCTAAAAACGCTCAGTTGTATCTGACTGTCAATCAAACATTCATACACTGTAGCAGCCACTGTGCAATCAGCCTGCATCCACCAACTACGTGATTATCAGTTATCAAGACCGAATGACAGAAGATTAAATCAAGGAAAAAAAATTAGGAGTTCAACACAAGTAACTCGTTTTGAAAATAAAAAAATAAGTTACCGAACTATCACACTGTCCCAACGGATGACGTACAGTACTGTTATCAAACAGAGTATCTAAAAAACGTAACTGAGAGGTTCTTACGCCCTGTGACCCTTACAGGAGGGGCGAACCTGAGGTGTTTCAACCGTAACCTGATATCAAACCTGAACAATACTGTACACAGTAAAAAATTTGGAGTCTGTCAGGGGACATACAAACACCCACGAAATGAGCCATTTTCCCCGTGTAGTATGGTCCGAACAGTTAACTGCAATCCGGAAGCTATAACATCCAAATATCACTAGACGACACGTTGCCAAGCGAGAGTCCAACGAATTCGACAAGGGAAAACATGACCCATGGGAATAAGCGAGACATCCTATACAGACGCAGATTCCATCAAAACAGAAAACTAAATTCTCCGCAGCTACTACAATAAAATTTGGAAAGATTTTTGTAATGATGGATGATGATTAACAGTATGCACATACTCCTAATAAACTACTCTAGCCAGAGTAGTTACGTGAATCAATTACTCACGTTAAGAATCTACTGGTCATGGGATAAAAGGTTATGTCAGAGCGTGACTACACACGCTGATCTTTACGCAAGCATACAAACTTGAATATTGTGTGTCGTATAGATGTATACCTTTTTTGTTTTACGTCGAGAGAGAGAGAGAGAGAGAGAGAGAGAGAGAGAGAGAGAGAGAAGTGGTAACCATATCCATTGAAAGGCGCAATGAAAATCATAAACACCAGATGAGAGCTTTTAAAACGTCCTTGTGGCACAACATTCGCCAGCGCAGCACATCAAATTTAACTTGAAATTTGAGTCATGGAAGCAACATGATCACAAGTTTTCCCTCTCCGCCACTTCTAATGATTACGATATCACTGAACACAAACAAGAGATGTCAGTTACTGTCATGCCTCATGCCTCCTACCTGTTATCATTAATGAGCCGCGTAAATTCAAATAGAAACCCATTCCAGAACTTCAGCCTACACAAAAATATAAACTTCGGTCTATCATTCGCTTTCTCGCTTTTCTCATTCGCCTCGTTTTCTTACACCGACTTGTCGCCTTCTTCCTATTCATTATTTATAAGCCTTATTATTCTCCTTCACTACTCACCCGTTCCTTATGCAAGTGGGAAATTCTAAACACAGACGTTTAGACATACAAAAAGTTCCTTCTCCATTTTCAGCCAGTTTGCATATTCATTCCTTTTTCATTCTTCTCCTCTCTACGTCTTCGTTCTCTTTGTACTTGCTCCTCTTCCAGTCGCTCGTTCTGGAACTCCGCCTTCACCTAGTCTTCTTGGTGAAGCGATAGGCGCCACCCGGCAGCCAGCCGAGCTGGCTCTCTCCCCCTCCTCCGCATACCCCCTAATTAATTTTTAAAGGAGTTGGCGCTGAATATGAATACGTACTGACTCATTTCCTTCCACATTCCGTGACGGTTCAGTCATGAAATATAAATTCATTCGCTTTCCTTTCCTTCTGTCATTTGCTTCGTTTTTATATTTGTAAAAAATGGCAAAAAGTACGTCAAACTGACCAATGTCGTTTTGGGTTTCATAAGACACTCTCTCATCACTACGATCTTTATTTTATTTTATTATCATCATCATTATTATTATTATTAATATTATTATTGAGCAATTTCAGGTTCCAGAATTAACCGAGCCTTCCAAACCTCTCCCTCCCTCTCTCCATGCTATCAAGTGAAATTAAAACTTAATGGTTTCTGCAGTAAAAATTTACTTTTCCTTTCGTCGTGTGCGCGAACGAAACATGTAAGTATATAGAAGGAGAAAGTATAGAAAAAATGGATGTATCCAAACATAGACGAAAACAGCTCAAAACCACTGACACTACAAAAGAAGACTCCAAAATATTCTACAGAAAATCAGAGTTGTCGTAAATTGCCAAACTTTTTCTGCATTGTCTACCTGTCATAATTCTGAGGAACTGTACAATAACACATGTAGCTGTGGTAGTAGTGTGTGTATGTGTGCGTGAGCGCGTTTAGGGATACGTTGGTGTTGAGGCAACAAAAGCGGGTGTGAGCGTCCATGTGTGCGTGTGTGTGTTTGTATATACACATGAGTGAATGGGGGGGGGACTTCTTCAAGAAGCAGGACAGACTTGAACGTGACTCTCCAGAATACTGGTTTACAGTAGCTGTATTTGTCCCTTCGAAACCCTCCCCTTCTTCCCCCGCACCGAACCCCTCCCCTTCTTCCCCCACACCCAACCCCTCCCCCTTCCCCACAATAGCATCATGAATCGACCCAGCAGGAGGTGCTACCAGTATACATAAACCCTAAGTAAGGCAATACAAAACTACCACAGTTTACGGAAAAAAGGTCAAAATTGTACAGAAAAATTTTTGTTTACACATTTCCATACTACCATGATGCCCTGGTCTTCACTATAGTCATCTAAAATCCTCAACATTTATTCCTCTTCACTCTTTACCTACAGCGGAGCAGGTCATTCATATATATATATATATATATATATATATATATATATATATATATATATATATATATATATATATATATATATATATATATAAACAAACGTTTCTACGTGTTACCGCCTTAGACATTGATCACTGCGTGTCACTTGGGCTTCTGAGGTCTTCGATCTTCGAAGTATGAATTTGCACACGAGAGGGCAACCAAGTGCATACTTCATAAACCTCGGATCACACAAGGTTAGGCAATTTACACGCGACTTGATATTGCTACTATGACAGCCAGTCTTTCGTCAGCTACTACATGTCGAACTTTGAAATATGCTCTTATTAAACTCATGTAAAAAGTATTCATACAGGACGAAAGACTTAGTATTATCATAATAAATCTTTACTACAAATATACTCTTATTATATTCAATTTCATTTTAAACCTTTTTCTAACTGTGATTCGCATACCTCGTTTTCCGTACTGTTAACATTTTTTCCAACTTCAAACGTATTGTATGACTTTAATATATACGTTTTTTGCTTCTGTAAAAGACTTCATTCCATATCAAAGGTCTTATTATGATACCATAAAAAGTGTGCCTGTCACCATCGACAACTTTATTGTAACTACACTGAATTTGACCTTGAATAACTTCGCAATGGCTGTGATGCTTGAAATATATATATGTATGTTATATATATATATATATATATATATATATATATATATATATATATATATATATATATACTATAAACAGTAACGTGATGTAACGAAAGTTCGAAAATCTACCTGTTACTGCAAGATCGTCATCATCCAACCCGCAAGAGTAAAAACAACAGAATTGACTGACAGGATAATTTTCCAATTTTTCGTCAATGTTCTCTGAGTTTAGGTCTCATGCACCTGGGTCTGAAAACTTTTCTGTCGGTTCAATAGTTTAAGGTGATACTTTAATATTTGAATATAGTGGTAAAATTTGTCCGAGACATCACTGCTGTTTCTTTTTTTTTTTTTAATTTGACAAGAACAATAACAACGATAACAATAGCAGCAATAAATGATAATCATAATAATATCTGCTGTTATTTGTAATCAAATAATACCTTTGCATCTTAGCTCTGGACTTACTGCAAGTGAGCAGAAACAAAGAATTAAGTTTTTTTTTCACTCAGGACATTACTGTAATGAATCTGGAATTACGGAAATTGTTAGAGACAATAAACTTTGAAGTCACCAAATACTGTTACTGCGCATAAATAAGCACACAGTGTATACGAATAACCAAACCACTCCTGAACCCCTTAGGTGATTCGCCTGTGATATCAGTTTTCATGTTGAAGTCCAGGTGTGACCTTGAGATCTTCAACCTCCGACAATCTCTCAAATGAAGGAATTCCTAATGAGGTTCATCAAAGAGAAAACTTATGAATATACATAAATATAAATCTTCAAAAGTAGTTACCCTACATATCTGTTATGGCTTTTTACATTAACTGACATAAATTTCAGCATGATCACTAGATTCTAGTCAATATAATTATAGCAATGCGACACAAAATAATTTTCTGACACTTGAGCATATAAAAACTGTTATACGGAGATTAATTATAAACGCTGTGTAATCAATCACTTATGAGCCCAAAACTACAGCTTCAGTGATAACGTCGTCATAGCCAAGTCTGTACGCTAATATGACCAACATTTGTTACAATGGATGTAAAAACAATTTATGCTGGCATTTACTGTCTTGAGAGTAAAACAGAAGACGGATATGATTTATTAATATAAATCACAATTACTCTCAAAATAAAGGAGAAATGTTACTGATAACTGCATACGTGAACTCCAATAAATAGGCTATCAACAATTCTTAAGATACCTTCATCTGAAGAAAAGAAACAAGCGGTCACATATAAAAAAAACTGACAAACGTTTAATAAATGCCTGTGAACATAGCCTACACATATTCAGTGATAAGAATGATGTTACTTATAATAATGTTTCTGAACAGAATGTTAATTAAATAAAGCTAACGACTCATTAAAAGTCCACTGAATCATGAGAAATAACCCCAATTCATTTAATAACAGAGTCTTACAAAAAAAACATCGTGTGTTCAGTCGAAAAGAATGTTCCCCCCGCACAATGACAATTGTTAATATTAAAAAAAACTTCGGCCAGGAATTTCCTGTTTCAAGAAATAGACGTCATCGAAACAATTTGTAAAAAAAAAAAAATATCCACCATCTCTCTCTCTCGTGTGAAGGACACGAAAATAACTGCATAATTGCTGCGTGTAATTCCACGCACAATTAGGCCATGACCATGTAAGAATGTAACAACAAGCAAATCTCCACTTTCCATACACACTGCGATGCGTCATCTTGAGGGAGTGTTAAATGAGAATAAAGGTTCTGTAATTGTAACTGATATTAACAAAAGCATACAGAAATAGAAGCCTACCTTGGATGAAAAGCAGTGCAGTCAAGGAATATCAAAAGAGAGAAGGGAAAACAAGAAGAAATCAGGAATCCAACGAAAAAGGAAGAGTGTGAAAAGAGCCGCATTGAGATTCAAGCTGGGTGCCCAAGGATTTGGTGAAGAATCAAGATTTCATTTTCATCTTTCTCATTCTATCAATTTATTGTCAATCTTCTCCTCTGTCTAAAAATAAACGAAAACCAACTTCGAACACATTACAAGAATCAGTGGTCAGTATTAAAAAAATCATCTGATACTTCTACCACTGTTAACCTAACATTTCATGTTTTATAAAAACGTTTTTCTTCATATGAAGAAAGTACTATTTTCACCATGTAATTTCGTCTAGCTTGCCTTTATATTACCATCTCAGTTCCTACAAACAATCTTTTCATGAAAAGGATAATATTCACTTTGTTATCTACTTAAATTACGAGACTTAATACAAAAGGCAAAGTTCTGAAGTATTTTCATTATTTCAGACGTTATTAGTATTTTGGAAGAGTGCTATTTGCTATTCCGAGAAAAGGTATATAAAAATCTATTAAAAAAATTATCTTGTTTATAATCACTCAAGGAGTAATAAATATAGTCAATTTGAAAGCAAATAAAACATCATTCTTAACAACGACTACAAAAACAATGATGATAATATCAAAACCGAAGGATACATAAAACAATAATAATTGATCGCAGAAACGTACACAACTTTTATGCGCTCTTGATATTAGCGAGAAATCGGAAAATAAAACAGAACCATGAAGTGTTAATATCGACGTGAGCAAACTCCTGTTCAACGATGTGGCCACGAAACCTAAAGCAACGTCTTTGTATGAAGGCAGCATCGGATGAGAGGCGGGACAAGGGGAGGAGGATCGGCTTTAACTATCTCTCTCTCTCTCTCTCTCTCTCTTTGTGTGTATGTGTGTGTGTGTGTGTGTGTGTGTGGGTGAAGAGAGAGAGAGAGAGAGAGAGAGAAAGAAGGCTGGAGTATAGTCCAAAAACATGTGCTTTGGGAACAAGATTGCACTATGGGACTTTGCACTGCTACAGTCCCCAAGACATAAAGTCCTCGTCATCAGCAACCCTACGACTTCAATGCTCTTGGCATCCAACTGGCTTTTGTGCGGGAAGCTCTCTTCCTCCCTAACCTCTCTACTTACAGAGCATATTTACTACTGAACTTTTAAAGGAGTCACCAACACATTTTCTTTACAGTAAAACAGATTGTCTATCTTTTTGAGATTTCTTTTTTGCACTAAAATCTCTCAATGCATAATCTTTCTTTTCTTTGATATCATCCCCGACATCAGTACCAAAAATAGTATTTTAAAATAAGGAAAACTAATGTACATTAGAGAAAAAAAATGTGTCAATACCAGAATTTCATTAATTCCTCGAGAAGGGTTTCCAACAGGAGGTTTTTTCCCTCCGAGTTTGAAATGACATACAGGAGGGAATTTTATCCACTGGAAAACCCTCTAGACTTTCCATGCTCATCAAACAGCGATCGATCATGTACAATTGTATCTCCACCCAAAAATTTCTATTTTTTTATTCTTACAGACTGAAGTTAAAAATGACTAATAAACACGTTCGTTAAAATATCTGACGTTTACTCATTTCATCTGCTTCGGGTATAACACATTTGCTTGTGTATCACTGTACCTCTATTTTCTTCAGTACGCTATTAAATAGCTATCAAAATAGAAAGAATCTCAAATATCTGAAAAATCTTAACTGAATTTCATATCAACAGAGACAAACGATCTACTAAAATCATTAGAAATGAAAACCCAATATCACGAGATCAGATGCCAAAGCTATTGACAGATAATGAATAATGATATACATCACCAGTACTGGGAAATAAATAGAATATATAGGTGACTAAGCACTCAATAACCCTGAATTTGGGCATTGAGTCGTCCACATTCGGGACCTGACGAGTACTCTGAAAACCGAATAACGCTGATGTAAAGAACATTACGTGTTATTAGCTACCTAATAAAATGTTAACTTTGAGATCCAATGCAAAATTCTCCGTTATCTATACATTAATTGCAAACAAACACATACACAATGTATATATATATATATATATATATATATATATATATATATATATATATATTCTTGTATATAATGTATGTACATGTTTATATATATACACACTTAAATGTCTCACTTCGTTTTCTTAGTCATATGAAGTTGCTAGTTCATATTAGGCGGTATATTAGGAAAAATAACCTGAACACTCAACAAGGAGCTTGATATTTACTAGTTTTAGACACGACTTATTGGAATAATAAAATCTAAAAGGTATTTTCTGTAAATTTATCTGAACGTTGAACAGCAAAAAAATTAGCTTAAGGTTCCCGTTCCATCAATATAATTTTGTCACATTCTTTAGGTTTCAACCACACTGAATCCGTTCATTTGCGAATTTTGGAAGCCATTAAGTGTTACGGTAGCAGAAAGGACTAATTTCCTGATGATTCCTTTGCACTGTGTGGCAAACTGCCTAAATAATTATCATTATACCCTACGTTGTGTGAACGACGCCAGGAACCATTTATCAATCAGTATGGCTAGAATTCAACTTTGAGACAGACATGAACAGAAATGAAATTAACGAAAGATATGTATCAAGAATAACAACAAATATAATTTTAATCCTACCGCAACATCAAAGTTTACATATTTATCTCAAAACTGCTTGGTGTGAATTTCATGTGGATACAGCACAACACCTTTATTCATGGAAGTTACATTAGCTATACATATTATACAAATAATTGGAAGAAATCAAACTGAAATGGGAGCCATGTGATTTCCGACGCTTAATGTCTCAGAAAGCTAACAACTCATGACTACACCAAAAAATTAGTAAAATGAAAGGAAAAAAGAAGAAAAAACGACCCACACTGGATGCTTTCACTAAAATCAGCCTAATGCAAATATAATATTTCTGTGTAGCATTATTTGAGCTAATGTATGGTTCTAAAAACAATACGTACAAACATTACCGTTACTGATGTATGTGAAAACTGGTAAGTTAGAAATTATCAAGGAAAGAGGAGATGGCATACCTTTGTATAACGTCAAAGTTTCAGTTCAATTATTTATCTAGGTCTGTTCCAATAAAACAAACAACGGACAGCGTCGATGAATGTATTTATAAATAAGAATACATAAGCACACATATATGTACTTTTCTGACATCTTACTATCACTCAATTCAGTGATATAGCTCATGCAAACAAAATAAAATAAAAGTTGGATTATACGCCAAATCAGAGTCACGTTTACTTTTCAGATATTGAAAGCCCTTCGCCTTTACCGGGGATACCTATTTGTCTTCATCATACGAAAACCAAGCAGACAGTCGATTTCATGATTCACTAACAAAGGTTGAAGAGAAAAGGGAGAGAGAATCAGAAATATGCCTTAGAGGCCTCTTGAAAGAAGATTCATTTACTTACATGCTTTTTTGAAATAAGATATAATTTGGTAAAATATAGTGCGGAATATTATTTATACTCACATCCTAGCTTTAAATTTTGTGGATAAAAAAATAGTTACAGATGCTTAAAAACAAAGATTTCCTTTTATGAAAGGATTCATTATGCGGTATAGTGGCCAGGCTTGTAATTGATGAATGTCTGAAAGAAAGGGGCGACCCTTTGTCATCTGGACGAAATAATGGTGGGCCTAATTACTACTGGAAAAAGATTAAAGTCACGTTTTGGTGAAAATAAAGATCTAGTAAAGGAGTGGGTCAGGTTCGTTAATTGGATGAGCTGCCAATGTTTTGACTACTTCGCCAATATTGAAAAAAGGAAAACCACAAATATGGGACAGTATTCCAAACAATAATGAATGAGGAAACCATAATCTTCAGAAAATGTGCTGAAAGGAATTTAAAAATTTAATAAAGCGCCAAAACTCTGAAAGCAGCATCAGTATTTCTAGGACATCTTGTTATCATTTATAGCATATAAAACAATGAGTGAAGAAGTATTAAAAATTCAATTATTCGAAAAGGAAAGAGTTGCTAAATTTTGGATGCATCCTAAAAACAGACTTGTACTAGTAGATATGGGATCTCAGACGGTAGGAAAAGAACGCACACACACACACAATATATATATATATATATATATATATATATATATATATATATATATATATATATATATATATATATATATATATATATATATATATATATATATGAATATATATATATATATATATATATATATATATATATATATATATATATATATATATATATATATATGAAAGCCACACAGCCCACTAATAAATTCAGTGTAACTAAAAAAATATAATTATTACCCAATAAAAGTTTGCACAGTATAATATTCATTGTTTGTGTCCTACATGCTCTCTCTTGAAGAGTGCTACGAAATAAACTCTACGGATCTGGCGACTCATATTTCACTTACTTTATTTCGGCTTATTTTACGCTACCCATTTATCTCCGATTATGCTGGAGATTAAATGGGAAAGTCTGGTACGTTCACGTTGAACATTTAATTTACATTTTTACTTGTTATTGCAGTTAGAACCTCAACAGATATACTCTCTCGCTCGACATATATTTGCATATAAAGACGCACGCGCGTGTATATGTATATGTACACGCGTATATGATATATATATATATATATATATATATATATATATATACATATATACACACACACAGAGCTTCTAGTTTTTACGGCTTTAGACGAGGGTGTATATAAAAACATGTATATATGTATATGAATATATATACATACGTGTGTGACGCAAAGGACCTCTGTGGAATTCTTCTACTTTCTTCTTGCTTATACTTTATCTTCCACAAATCTCATGTGCGTGTGTGTATGCATGTATATATAGGCGCTTTGTATCCCCTCTGGTCAGTAAAAGTCTAAGAATCAGCGTTACAATCAGTATACAAGAACGTGCTTTTTATATCAACAATTCTTTGCCTCTCAAGAAAACACGGACTTTAACAATAGCAGTGTCTACTATCGGTTCAAGGAAAAAGCCAAAGGACTGGATAGACGAGATTTCTATTCTCTGATATATGTCCCATTATTTATGACGAAAATGAATTAATTTTAAATTCAATAAAATCATGAAGTGCTTTGAAATCAATTTCTTTTTTTCATGAGTTGATGTCTGTAGAAGTGAGACTAGCAACCCATGCAGCTGAGGGTAAGAGCACTCCATAATGGAGGCAATCGACAGGAAGCGTGTTCCACCCTACTAGAGCAACCGCCTGGCACAGCTAAACCTCCCATTGGTTACTGATACTACGGCGTTCCGAGTGCAGCATATTCCAATACACGGGAGACTTCAGTGCTTGTTCTATTGACTACTTAAAACACCACACGCTATTTTATGGTTCTGCGGGTGCGAGTCGTTGCTCGTATAGACAGCGAGCATGACAAAAATAAAATTGCAAGGTTGAAACACTCTCTAGATTTAGTGTTAAACAATAACTAAACGACATGCTTCTGTTTGCAGGGACACCACCTAATGGGTGCACACTTGAATCTTTGTCCATGAAGCAACGCAACCTAACCATCTGGAATTGTGGTTCTTCCATGTTTAACAGACAACTCCCTTCTTACTTCCTTGCTTCGACGGAAGAACAGAATTGGCGACTATCCAAAATACAGAAAATCTTCCAGTAGTTACATGAAGATCTGAATCATACTTCGATTAGCGGTGCTGATTCGTACACTTTCACTAATAGAAAGGAATGATGTCCTCCTTATTCAAGGCTCCATTTTTCTCATTACAAAGTGAATAAGAATAAGCTACAAATAATTCGTATCTTGGAAAGTTATCGTATAAATCTCTTCTTACATTACCTTTATTACCGAGAGATATCATTATCAATGCACACAAATTTATAAAAAGATGAAAATAAACAACCCGAGATAATTAAGAGCAGTTCACTCATGAGGATGAATGGTTCATGCAGATGTAGTAATGGATGATTTGTGAATGAGACAAAGTGTAATAAAAAACGTGTCGTAAACAAACATTTATGAGGGCTCTAATTCTATCCAAGATTTGTATGAAACACCAAGGTGCGTCTGCTGAATCATAAGCAAAATAGTTCACTTCGCCGGTGACATTCATTTTCTATGTGTATAACTATTTCTTTACCAACAAAGGCCTCATTATGCCACGATTAATTTTCCTGTCAAAGCATTCATAGAGAAAACACATTCAAAGAGATTATTGTGGGGTCAAATGTAAATCAATAAATAAGCTCATATCAAAGCTAATAAGAAGACAAACCAATGGAAGATAAAATTCATATGATTACCGTAACTACCACATTACATAACTAGACGATCTCAGAATTTGCCCACGAAAATAACTAGTAACTTGAGGGAGTATTCTTATGCAACCCTCTAAGTTATTACTGGAACTCTGATCAAAGTCCTGTTTTTTTATCGAAACATTGCGGAATGACTTGGACTTATCTAGAGTTACAGTCCACACTAAAAAATACGTTAGAATGGATTTGGGATAATTCACCGGACTTGAAGAGTCACACTGGGCCTTTTAAATGTTCCAGTGGTTGAGGAGACAGATGACTGTCTGTTCTCTTTTCTATCATTTTATTATCATCGACAACTTAACGAACTTGAAGATGGCGGTAATTTGATAAACCCTGACTTCATCCTATTACATAATGATGGATAATTACGTTTATCCTATTAACACTGAACCATCATCGACGGGATGAACTTAAAGAAAAGAATAATTACGGATAGATGAGAGAACCACAGAGAGGATTTCAGACCGGTGTATAGACATAAGAATCGTTGCGGAAAAGGGGGCTGGGGGAGGGGGCGGAGGGAAATTAGGAGGGGCAGGGGGAGGGCGGGTTAGGACCAGTGGAGGCAGAGGGAATGTAAGGTGGGGGGTAGGAGGGGGAATATTATGGTGGGTGGATTCCGAAGCAAGTTGCAGCAGTGAGAACACTTGGGTTGTAGTCCCCACTCCCATACCCCAAACCCTTCCAGCACCCCACAGCCCCTCCTTTCAAACCCGCTACAGTGATCGATCTGTCATGGGCACCACTCAAATCTAGCAAACTTCCTTTTCTTATCTCTGTCTTTACTTTCTCCTTACCAAGCAATGTGTTCGTTGCTTTTGTGACTGGCACCACCAGACTTTGCTTTGGCGTTTGCTCTTAATTCCTCATCGCTATTAGGAAACACTCATACCATAGCGCGACTTGCCAGAGGCTAGAGGACTGCACACGACATAATCCTATCTCTCTCAGTGAAAATTATGTGGTCTGGCAACCTTTTCTAGCATAACACAAGTATCCACCAAAATTCGACGTTGTTGCCAATGTGTTTGAATTCATGTGCAAGAAACAATGCGCACATATCAACAGGACTATGATATCTTGTATGTTAACACACTTCATTTCACTGCAAGGTTCCTCGTTGTACCAAAATATTTTCAATATTATTGAAATTATTTACATTATTTGACATTATAAAACAGAAGTCAACAAGCCTATTTGGAAAGCAAATAAGGTGTAAAGACAGCGGAGCAAACACTGGAAAATATTAGAAACAATGGACGGTAAACAACTAAGGATTTATTTCGCTTCTAATACATTGGGTTTCATTAAAGTATATGAAATTATTTTTGTGAGAACCAAACTCAGCATACTTTGAGTTTCGTACAAAAGTATTATTATAAAATTAATTGTCAGCGTTAACATTTACTTTTTACAACCTATGTTACACCATTCCTTTTACTTTTATCGCTTTGCTCGAACCTGCGATGGAAAGTGATTTTAGGCAGAACCAATGGACCATCCTCTTAATAAAACACTACCTATATTCTTGGACGGGTGATCCGGTTGGTTCGATTAGTCACCAACCAGTAAAATACTGCGAAATGTCAACAAGCATTAAAACTGACATACCTTCTTAGATGGCTAATATAACTAATTACAGATTTAATTGAACTATTTTAAAAATAAATACAGGCCTTATCTTAGGACATTCTAAGCATTAGACAGAATATACACAATCTAATGAACAGCATACATGTGTCACCAATTCCCGTTTTTAATCCGTTTTGACAGCCAAAAAGGATTAATTGTTTTATTTTCCTACCAGCAGGTTTCCGATGAATAAGCGATTGGAAATGAATAAACGTAAATGCTTATATAATATCTTCTTATCGACAGACAAGATTTAAGGTTTACTGGTTTTCAACATTACATGTCCAAATATATATATATATATATATATATATATATATATATATATATATATATATATATATATATATATATATATATATATAATATTCCTAAAGGTATATGAGTACAGATACCTAAAGATAAGTTGTAGGAACCGAATACATGAAAATATTGAATATTACATCTTATCGACAGGCAAGATTTATTGAACCTCATGGCCTTACATGCCAAGCAGTTGGGTTATACATCCGATATGCAAGAAGTATGGATGTTCGCGGTTCAATCGACGCCAGTCGAATTAATATCGGTTTTCGGAGAAGGAAAAGACACTATAACGGTCGTCTATTCGGATCATGTTCTTTGAACTAGCCTTTGTCATTATTCTTTCAAGGTGCTGGTAATCCTATGTATAGGAGATGGGTTCCTCTCTGCAGTTTTAGACAATTACCTTCAATTTAGCATCTAAACCAAAGCTTCTTTTCCTGTGATATTTAAATTTCATATCTTACTGGCAAGAATGTATTTCATACATTTCATAAAAGCAAACCCATACTCATTTATGTAATAAAATACTTTCATAACCATACTCATTTATGTAATAAAATACGTTCATATACTGTTGAATCAAATACCATCAAGCTGAGGTTACATGCACCGGTATGCAACAAATATACTCTGAGGGAAAAAAGTAGGGTTTTAAACACAATTAAATCAGGCCTCTTAAACATACTCTTCTCTCTCTCTCTCTCTCTCTCTCTCTCTCTCTCTCTCTCTCTCTCTCTCTCTCTCTCTCTCTCTCTATATATATATATATATATATATATATATATATATATATATATATATATATATATATATATATATACTTTGAATGTGAATATACAAAAAAAAAGGAAACTGACAGAATGGTAAAAACAGATATCCTTATACATGTGCAATATGCCGATGGCTGTACTTATATAGTAAATATTTTATAAAACTAACGAAATGCATAAAAAGCATAACATCACTGCATTCAAAATCATATAAAAAATGAAAATGTGCACATAAACATTCACTAGCAATGCACACAGCTCTAGCATTGACAGCCAACGCTGACAAGAGGGCAATAAGCAAAATCCACCTAATATGACACTGCACTAATATTGACTGCTGTTGTTATCACGAAACATTATCATCGGTTGTAACGATACTTTCATTAGAGGCAAGCACGAAGCCATTGATCGTATACTGACTTCATATTACTAGCTACAGGTAGAGAGAGTTTGCCCAAGTTAATGGCTTACTTATTTTGATTTTCTTATAGTCTCAAAGTGAAAACATATTGACATGTTCACATGTTGTGCATACACACTGGAGCACATGCATACATAAGTAACCCTACTATTATTGCCTATGCGAAAAGAGTGTGTTTATATATAGATATATATAAAAGTTACATGTTTACAATCATTGCGTCCCCAGGTGCTTAGGTAACACCCATTACTGTACACAGGTCTCTGGGACCGTTTTTAAAACAGGATGTTTCCGTTTCTTTGGAACTATTTCTAGAAAGTACCAAAAAATGTAAGTGTAAATTCGATAGAAAGACAACATACGAACTTTATAAGCTGTTTTTGTCATGCAGTACAGAATAAGACGAGGGTTAACTACTGAATGATGAACTCGGATGACTTGAGATGGTTCTTAATGTGGTTCTCAATGTAGTTCAAACGCATTCTTTTCACTGAATGAAATCTCACTTACCATGGACTATTTACCGCAATCAAATACTTAGGGAGGTCTTAGCAATACATTAAAAACTCTATCCATCCCCTGGCGTTTGGTCCATAAACCGACAATCATGACACAAAGGTACCTGGCGTTAATTAGTTCAACCCGATGGACAAAAAATGGAAAAAACTCCAAGACTTCAGACAACCGACATAAGGTAATGTCACCTAAGGCACAAATTCAAAAGATTGGCAAAATATTATTAAAAACACCAAATTGTGGTGCTCAATGAAAGTAAGCACTTCATATCTGAAAGTGGTTTCATACTTATTTAATCGTTACTATTGTACTTCAACAGTGGTCCCGTGGATGAAGTCTTTCGAATTTTATTCTATTTTGTTTTCAAATAAGGATCCCTTATTAAGTATGACAGCAAGACATGAGAAGTATCATTTAACTCAAAGATTAGGATTTCTAGGGTACAAAACAAAAAGTAACTTAACCGAAACGAATATTGAAGAATAAAGAGGTATAAAGTGGCTAGAATCGTGACTTTACATAAGTGGAAATTGTAGAACGAATAGCGCGAAGCGTGACTTTACGTAAATGAAGGCATGAAAATAAAATGGCGGAGAGAATGACTTTGCTTCAACACTTACCACGAATGCAAAAGCCAGGAAGTCGCAGATTTGGAAAATTACTTTATTTACAAAAACTTGTGCATAATTAGCAAAACAATTGAGAACATTGGTCGCGTATTCTGAAGTATATTGCACACTTTATAATTATATATATATATATATATATATATATATATATAGCGTGTGTGTTTTCGTCTCTGTGAGACTGAGGACACACACACAATCACACACACATTTTATATATATTTTATATATATATATATATATATATATATATATATATATATATATGTTATATCCGTCTGATATCAGATAACTAAAAACGCTGCTCTTACCAGTAGAACCACAAATACTCCTACAGCATAAGCCCTAACAAAGAATACCAATAAGAAAAACAAAAGGAAGTTTTCAGTCAAATCCTTCACCAGACTGAAAAGAAAAAGTTTGATCCCAACCAGGAGGAGAGAAAGTACTAAAGATGGCTATGTAACTGATGTCGGAGCCCTAATTCTCAAAACCTCGAAAAAGTTTCAATTCCGAATACCGACCGATATTCATTCTGCCTGTTTACAAAACTCCATAACTCTCACGTGGTGACGAGCATTCCGTCAATTCAACCCATTATATTAATAATGCATTCGATAGTTCATAATGTTTGACATCTTTCCTAAAGCAGGGTAACATAACACCCTGAAAATTAGTGCACACATTCGTAAGACATTCCATTTGCATAGTTGACTGAGTGGCCGTCTAGCATCTAACTGATCTTACTGATTTGTAAAACTTATTAGATGCGATTTTAATCCTGTAATGCAGGGTTTAAGGCAGGCGTGGACTTCAACAGAACAAGAAGCAGCTCATTTTTCCTATACTCTACGTATTTCACACCCACCTATACTAGATACTGGTTAATTTTCTTTTAATATAACTAAATTCTGAAAATCTTTTTAGTACACTAAGCAAAATCCGTGCAAAAACGCAAAAATCTTAAAAAAATACACTGTTAAAAAACACTTGTAATTTGTGTGTATATATATATGTATATACATACACGTGCATTATATATGTATTATATATAATATATATATATATATATATATATATATATATATACTGTATTTAATACACACATACACAGAAATTCATGCGCGTGTATTGTGGAAGTTCTGCTGCACAGGGGGTTCACCCACCATTCAGCAATTGGAAGTCTGTGAGTGGCAGTTACCAAACAACATCCTTGATAAATACTATATACAAGAAGCACATGGGAATTCTGATATAAAGAGATCGCCTGCATGGGTGGCAAAAGTTTGATCAGAGGGGATGAAATGTGTCTTTTCCAAAAGATATAAATGTCTATTTGTTTTTTATCGAGTGGAACATGCACTTACATTGTTTTGGAAGTTCGATTTAACTATTAATTCTGAACGATACATTTGCAGAAGGAAAACGAAAACTTTAAGAAATAGCGGAATATAGAAAGACAACTGGTAAAGTTGAACACTGTGCATACTGAGGTTAATTCTCCCATAGGAGATATCTCTTGTACATGGTTCCTTTTTCACCATTCTCTTTGTTTTTCGTTGCTTCAGCTGCCTAAGAACGCTATTAGTACTCAGTTTTTTAATCCGGGTGCCACGGAAGGCCGAATTATGTTGCCTACAGAACATATGAGTAAAAGACGTAAACCGGTGCTACACTTTAACTATACTGAAAACGTAAAGCATGCCATACATAATCTCTTCACATAGCCCAGTTTCTTTCTTGTTAAAAATGATTTTCACCCAACTTTACATATCTAGTTCCACCTTGTTAACTCTTCGTTTAATTTATTTTGTGTCTGAAGTTTCCATCATGGTCTGCCTACGTCGGCAAAAGAAGAAAAATGGACGCTCGTCTCCATCACGATTGACATCGCGATTCGGGAAAAAAGAAACACTGAAAAAAGCCAGAAGCCTTAAGAAAAGTAATTATCCTAATTTTCAGCGCCTGTGCAGGAAGAAGCACTGCTTCAGAGAGAGAAAGGGGAAAAAGTAAAATAAAAAATGAAATGGTGCCAAAATACTTTTACTAGACTAAATGTCTGTGCAAAAAAATGAGGAAAACCTGTGTCAAAAAAATCAATACTTCGAAAAAGGAGTACATCGGAAAAAGAGAAAATGAGTACAAAAGGATTCTACAGGGTGCTAGGAAAAAAGACAAAAGCACCACCAAAAAAGAACTTACTTGTAACTTGGTTTTCCCTTTTTTCCCTTCTTTCGGCGACGTGGTTTCATATCCATTTTGGCTGGTTTCTAAATTCGCTTGCTTCTCGAATTTAATTAATCGATTGGATCAACGCCGGGAGTAGGAGAAGGTTTGGGTTTTGAGCAGGGAAGGACAATGAAATGGATCAAAACAATGACAAATGATCGGCAGATTGTCTCAGGCACGACTGTCAATGAGATGAGAGTTCTTAAAGTGAGATGAAAATGTCTATGAATTCATTAATTGATGAGACCAACTAGCGCCCAACTTGTATTGACTACGATAATCTTTTAGACAAAGAAAGCGCTGCAGTGACCTAAAAATTATTGTGCAGTGACCTAAGCTGGAAAAGAAATGGAGCGACGGGATTATCTAGCAGGATTAACTAGGAGGAGGTGGCGTCCGTGGCAACAAACGTTATCTATAGGGAAGGCAGGGCAATGCTTCAGACATGAGGTGTTCACGGGCCAAATGTCCAGGTAAACGGAATGGAGGATGGCGGAGATACCAAGGGCCTTTATGAACGGACACTTCTCTTTTGCGCATTAAGGAATACCTTTCAGTAAGAGCAGCGGATTCAAAACAGTAAAAATGTGTTATGTAAAGGCGGCAATGTGTCAAAGTGAAACAAAGACTTATTAGAGGTCGGTTAAAACTCTTAGTTTTTTTCCACCAAACTATAGGATTTTCATGTTCCTTCTTATGGTTGGGGGAAATTTGTTTGAAGTTCACTTTAATCCTAAATTCAAGGACACCTCAACGTTCATCAAGGTAGATGAGTCCTTAAAGGGGAAGATGCGATTATCAATGTATGAGGGATCAAGCGAGAGAAAAAGGTGAGTGATGACTACAGAGTCAGCTGAGTATAAGGGAGACGGGAAGGAAAGGAGAGGGGAGAGAGGGAGAAAAATAGGAAGGGGGAGGGGTTGGCGGATGGTTCTCAATTTGGTAGGAGACGCCGAGAAGTCGCCCCGTATGGATAAGGCCGCCCAATGGGAAATGAAAGAGAGAAGGATGCTAAGAGAAGCAAAACTTACACGCAATTGAAAGTCAGAATCTTTCCCGCACACCCTCGAGAATACTCTTTACTTGTATCTCTTCCCAGTAATGATCTCGTCCACGATTACTTTAACTGTTTTCTGTTTAATCTCAGAGCATTTTGAAAATAAAATTCTGTTTCAATCCACTTTGCATAAAGATCAGCATGAGTACTTGAACTATTACTCTCTCTCTCTCTCACACACAAATCCTTTCCTCTAACTGAATATAGTTATTAGCCCTCGTCGCGTGACCACAAGTTTCGCACAAACTCTACTGTTTTTCTTTCCCGTTTGATTCCAGTCTTTAAAGGTTACTTAGTCATTTTCCGGTAATAAGACCTTGTAACCTTCACTACCACACAATGCCTTGAGATCTTTATTCATATTTCTTATTATCATAATCTCGATAAAACTAAAATGCACATGGTTCCTGTACCTAACTAGTCACTGATTAATACTGAGAAATATCAGCTTTAACACCGATTGCATTCAAGAGTACACAACCACTAATTATTATTATTATCATTATTATTATTATTATTATTAATATTATTATTATAATTATTAATATTATTATTAATATAATTATTATTATTATTATTATTACAATGAGGCGGTGAGTATTTCAGGTAACTATAAGGGTATAGTGATCATCCTCAGATTGTTCAGTGTTCACTTTGCATGAAATGCCTCAATCTCTGAACAGTTCAGCACCGAGAGAGGTCTGGAACACACTTGAGCAGAAAACAAAGAGTAAATATCACATGTGGGAAGTTAGTAGTCTTCGAAGCCGTCGATCTGAAGGTTAGTCTCTTGGTAACTCGCATCATTTCTTGCTTAACAGCTACGAAAGAGTTGTCATTTCCCGAGGAGTTCAAAAAAGTCGAGATCTAGCCTCGAGTTCCTTATTATTACGGAGGCGAGTGAGGAATGAGCAGCGCAATTATGAAACAAAGCTTATTGGTAGAGTATTATCGTAATGGTATTAACAGAAGACCTATTCGTGTGTGGAGAAACTTAATGAAGGCCTGCCCTTTCCGCAATCTTATTTTCTCTCTCTTCTGTCTCTCTCTTTATCCTCGTTTCTCTCAAGAACAGGTGATACTCAAGCGTGACAATATTCATTCAGCGAAGGCTTTCATTCAATAAATGACAGAGTGCTGTTCCTGGGAGAACGATGAGTTGAGTAATATTATATTAAAAATGGAACGACTTTCCACATCACTTATGATGGCCAGCCACTTAATAGCAATATAGAAGATGGCGTCGAAAGCTCTCAGCAACGATGACTAGCACCCTATAAAAAGACGAGAAAAAATCACTCTCGCTTAGTATTGAAAGCAAATAGAAGCGGCCAATAACTTCAGTGAAGAGCTAGCTGCTATTAACTACTAGCTGATAATCAACAGCTTCATCGTTTATAGGCGATTAACGGTCTCGATTAAAAGGATGGCTTCATGAGCAAAGAGAGTGAAGTATATCAATTATCATTTATCTTGTCCATGTCATTATTCGTTTACCTCTTTTTTTATTTATTTTTTGGCCAAAGGCAATCACAGTGGTTAGGCAAGGCACTAGGGAAAGGACACTTAGGTCACGTAAGTCACAAACACAACTCAAGAGGGTTTCCCGACATGATCCTCCAAGGAAGGAAAGACTAACAATAAACAGACGAGAAGTGTTTAGTTAAATAAAAAAAAGTTATTTCGTTTATAGTGATCACGTTTGCGTTATCAGTATAATCAGTATTATCTATAACTTTTTCTCTTGGCCCGTCACTTATCAGGTTATCATCACCTAACAGAACATCTCTTCTCACAATACACAAGGTTTCGTTTCCGCTAAATCCTTGGTTATGATCATCGCGCACATTGGAGATCTGTATCACTGGACCTCGAGTGCTCTGGATCCATCAACGGGGCCTCGTTGTTTCCCATCGGAAACCTTGATAGTAACAGCGACAAGACCGATTTTGAGCACCTTGGGTTCATCGAAATCTCCCTTCCGTCATTTTGTCTCCGTATTCTAAAGAAAGAGTTCACAAAACAAGTATCACGGCTATGGTGGAATGGGAACTCTGTTCTTGAAAGTTTTCGCCGAAACAAGGGCAGAGTAGGATGGAGAAAGAGAGGGCCAAAAGGAAGTGTGGAGGGTAGGGCCAAGGTCTAAGACGTCCTGGAACGTCCAAGGATGAATGGTGTTGATATACCGCATGAAATCGTTTGATAAACATGTGTAAGCCCAGAGGGGCCAATAGATTCAATGAATAAAATTTTATATCAATCCATTCATCTGCGATTTGTCTTTCAAGGGAAAAAATGAGTGGCGCTGAAATCAGCTGATGAATTATGTCACTGTCTCTTTAAAAAGAAGTGGACACTCTTACATACACACACGCAAGCTTACGTACTTACATACATGCACACGCGTGCGCACACACGCACACTCACACACACGCACACACACACAAGGCTTTGGCGCGAACCTCTGAATGAAAGAAGACAACGTTTACGGCTGTGGCAAACAAGAGGATGATGATGATGATGATGAAGAAGATGAGTGACTGGGCAAAGGTAGGGAATGCCAGTGGTCTTAGGGCACCTGTGAAACGACGGCAAGAATAACGACGACGGCGACGACGAAGACAGCCCGCAGAGCGACAACAGCAGACCTCAAGGGTTTGTCCACAGGAGTAGACTTAAAGTCTGAGGACTGAATGGTACCGTCAAAATGAGAAAACGCGTGATCGTGTTTGTTGCCTGTTGTCTACGGGCTGGCTGCTACCGATGGCAACACTGACCGTCGGGGTCGTCCTACCACTACGTGCGTTACCATCTGAAGACGACGACGATCGGCGATGACTCTGTGCGGGGGCTCAGGTGAAGTGAATAGTGGTTTTCTTGCAAATAGCAGCTCCGAACTAACGAATTCAAGAGCTGTCACGAGGGAAACGGAGGTGGCAGCAATCGAGGAGTTTTTTGAGGGAGTTTTTCGATGGAGTAACGGATGATTCAGAGGAGTTTGAATTAACCAGGGTAGTCTGGTGGGTTAGTAGATGCCGTGGGCGGCCTCGTAGGCGGCATGTAAAGGGGCCGAATGGGCGGGAGTGTACTGGTTAGGTGGAGACATCGGTGCGACGTGTGGACGGGTCGACGGGCTGCCGCGAACTGCTAGAGCTTGCGTGCCGACACCCCCGGCCACCACCACGCCATGCCACACATTATTCATACTTTACCACCACAATATACCTGCACTATACTCATGGTGTTTTGCTATACTTGAACAAGGTGAATAAGAGCGGAGAGAATATCGTTCGAAAAATAAAAAAAAGCAAACACGTAAGTCTACCTCGCAGCAAGTCAAACTAGAAATTAAGACTTTTGAGAACTAAACTTATGGATTGGTCAGTATTGAGAACCAGTGACGACAACAGCGACGGCGGTGGGTCAGTTTACCTGCAGATGAGAGAGAGAGAGAGAGAGGAGAGAGAGAGAGAGAGAGAGAGAATATACCTGCACTCAAACTAATATAGGGCTACAGCTGACAAGTTTCTATTTCTCTTTCCTCATTATCATCACTCCTCGGCTTCTAAATCCGCTAAGGAGGCGCAATAACATAGAATCTGTGACAAGCCCTTTCCGTCATCCTTCACAAGGCAGCCCAAGGTAAGTACTTGACCCAGGAGAAGTGCCACGCCCCTGAGGACACAGTAAGACACGCCCCCCTCCCCACCGCAGTCCCGTAAACCCCGCCCACCTGCAGAGCTCGGGGCCCCTCCCACCGACGGACGCGGGGGAAGGGAATCCCTCCTGCCGCTCGTTCCTTCTCCCACAGCCAAAGCTACAAAGGGGTGAGGATGGCTCTAGCCCAAAAAGGAGGATATACAGCAAGGGTGGAGGAAAAGGGGATGGGGTGGTTTCGGGGGGAGCAAGACAAGGGGTGAGAGACAGAGCAGAGTAGCTATAACGTTTTGCTTATACTCTGGGGAAAAAATGGACAGGAACTTCAGATCATAAAAGGATGGCACCGTAAGTGGTTTGCCGCACTTTTATCTAATTTACTGGCACCATTTTGATCTACTACATCTGTGAAGAAGATGACTCATCCTTGCAGCACATCTGTCATGCATTTTTCACAAAAAAGTACTCTAATATCTGTAGGCACGTGAGTTACAGCCATAAGACCTCATCTCCTTGCACCCCCGAACACGTTAAAGAATACAGATTAAAAAACCATATTATGAGAGAGTTTACGTTCTCCCTTTCAATATCATTTCATCATCTCACTTCCAAGTGGAATTTCCCGTTTAATTTTGTTCTGTTCATCAAGATTCTGTCTGTCTGTCTTGTTTGTCATACAAACACACACACACACTAACTATATGTATACTGTATATATAGAGATATGTATATATATATATATATATATATATATATATATATATATATATATATATATATATATATATATAAGTGCGTGTTGTGGGTGTGTGAGAGAGAGAGAGAGAGAGAGAGAGAGAGAGAGAGGGAGAGAGACGGGGCATGGTCTTTCTCATACGCAATTCTTTTGAATGCTGATACACTAGTGGCGTCTATCATTTCAGGACATTTTTCCAATGTCCTGTATCTTTTCTTGTCCTCAAACCAAGTAAACAAAAGGAATACACGAAAATTGTTGACTAATAAATGGAACATAGAAGCAATGTTCGTCTTTTCCTTAAGTTTTAACTTCGGAGATAAGAAGCGATATAGGAAACTGAAAATAAAAAGCGTGATCTTAAAATATTAAACATCACAAGCGCATGTACTTTCAGTAAGTTTACTTGTCAGTATATATATATAGTTAGTTTATATATATATATATATATATATATATATATATATATATATATAATATAATATATATATATAAAACACTAAAAGTACATGCACTTGTATGTTGTTCAACTATATATATATATATATATATATATATATATGAGAGAGAGAGAGAGAGAGAGAGAGAGAGAGAGAGAGAGAGAGAGAGAGAGAGAGAGAGAGAGAGAGAGAGAATTTTTAATATCTTTAAAATTCTCTGTAAATTAAGGATATTTCTGTTTAGATTACTAAATCCGCTCTCTGCTAATTCCTCATTTCTAGCAAGATTTTAAAGCACTATGTGGCAAATTAGATAACACAAAATGAAAGAAAGCCACAGTCTATCAAAACGGTTAAACATTTTTCTTATATTACAAAAGTTAATTCCTGTGGCGATCATTTAAACAATCACATAGCTACTAAATTTTTTTAAAGTGATATAAAATGCCACTTCTACAAATCAATACTGTTGATAAGTCGGAATTTCACCTGCAGCTCATAACAACAGTATTAGCTACAATAACAACAAAAAGCAACAGTACTAATAATAATAATAATAATAATAATAATAATAATAATAATAATAATAATAATAATAATAATAATGGAAGAAACCACAAGATTCTTGTGTATAACTTATTACTGAGTAATATTTACATATTACTTTGAGATCAAGAAATATGTAAATGTTACCAAATAAACAAGTTATCCCCAGAATCTTGTGGGTTTCTTTCCATCTTCAGAAAAAACTGGAAAGAATTTTTAATAATAATAATAATAATAATAATAATAATAATAATAATAATCATAATAAAATCAATGGTCTGAAGAGCATCATGGGTCAGGTGTTTCCATGCTTAACGTTGCACTGCCACGTGTGCCTTTCTAACTTATCAGGATGACTCGGAGCGAAGAGAGGCCAGTCTGCATGTCCTCCTTTTGTTTTTACAGGCTCTTACTCCATTTTTTCTCAGTGAGTCTGTTTTTATAACATTAAATTTCAAACATCAAATCGTTTACAGAGGCCTATATAATTATTAACAGGGTTAATCGCACTCACACAACTGCAGTAAGAAATCATCCTTTATTTTTTTCTATATCTACAGCTTTTGTGAGATCTATTGGTCTTTATATTATTTTCAACACGAAACCCTCCATATACTTTCCCGGATACAAAAAGCAATAATATGACCTTTTTTCTCTTACAATCACTAGGATCTCCCCTTTTCCTTTTACGAGGAAAAAATATTCCTTTCATTCATTTCTTTAGGAGATTTTTCTTCATCATGCAACTTTACACACTTTGATAATCCTCTCAGTTACACTATAACCACAACTAAGTATTTTAGCTGTTTTCTAATCACCTCATGGAACCTTTCCATTTTCATTTTATAAAATTCTCGCTTTACATCCTCGACTTATATTACCCGTTCTTATACCTACATCTGAAGTTCTACTTTTCTTCTGTTATCTGCCTTCGACAACCGTGCAAAATATTCCAATGACACGTTCGCATCATGTAATCAGACATCGGTCTTTTTCATCAACATTTGGTGGTTCCTTCTCTCTGGCACAATTGCAGTTTCCCCTGAAGGTCGTACTCGCTTTCATCCCAAAACCATGCAATAAGTCTCATCTTTGTCGCTCACTTTAGCTTTACTATTCCTTTTGGATACTTCTACTAACACTTAGGCCATGATCACATGTGCCTCCAGCCACGTCTCTTATCATCTTTGCATAATTTAACTTACTATTTCATCTGCAGTTCTAAGATACAATCATTTATTTTACGTTATTCTTTTGAAAGTTAGTACTTTAGTTACCAACGCCAATTCTAGAAGACACTTCATACTCATTCATTTCACAGGCAGTTTAAACCTGATAACATTATATATATATATATATATATATATATATATATATATATATATATATATATATACACACACATACACACACACACACACATATATATATACATATACTGTATATATTATAATGTACATGCTTACATACACACACAGACATATAATATATCCTTACAAATAATCTACTGATCATTTTTACCACATAAGTATATGCAATTTAACAGCCACAGTATCCTATTACCTTCGCGATACCCTGCCACTTTCTTTGATACGCTTACACAAAGAACCTCTATCCCAGCAAGTCGCATTATTACGTTCACATTGGAACTTCTGTGCGTTGGTTTGAATGCTGCTAAAATAAGGTGAAACTTTCCTCATCTTCCGCTCTGATATAGGTGCGTAGTAATAAGCGTATCATAAAAAGGTGATTACATACATATGTATGTATGTATGTATGTATGTATGTATGTACGTATGTATGTATATCTGATAAAGGTGACTGGTATATATATAATTTACAAACACACACACAACATATACACACACACGTATATATATTTATATATATATAAAAATATATATAAGTATAAATATATCTATACATATAAATATACACCAGCTTAGGCGTTTTCCGAGAAAATAAAAAACACCGGTAATGGCCCTTGTCATATTTTAATTTCTAAATTACTTCACACTAATACGTACGTATGTACTGTGTACAATATATACATACATACATACATACATACATACATACATACACACTCTTATCGTAGCTTTAATTCTTCTGCGAGGTGGACAATTGGACTATTTCTATTAGCCCATGTGTCTCGGTTAACCTACACAGTTATAAATGGAAACACGAAGAAGCCTCAGACACGAATGCGCTAATGCATACTGTAATCATCATCATCTTACTATTATTATTATTATTATTATTCATGTACCAATACCGTTATAAACACGGGCATTATACGAGAAGGTCGAGATGTTACATACCGGCCCAACGCTTGGACCAGGGTACATTTATTCTGTTTATTAATTTAAGGACTCATAGTGAGAAAGGCTGGCCAAGGGCAAGTCTCAAGGTGGAGATCATCACCTGTGTATTCTCCTTGTTACACATCACAAATATATGTATGGGTAAACATTGCCTAGTGTGGTAAATGAGAGCATTATAATGAACGCTCAAATACATAATAAATACTAATGGAAAGCTTGCTTGACCCGACCGTAAAAACAAATGAGCTTAAACCCGAGACTGCTGAAGGCCACGGTTTGAGGACCTTGAATGAATGGTTACCTAAATGTGGCACCCGTAGCAACCTCCTGTAACAGCCAAAGAGACCACAGCACAGACGATCCCGTGAACTCAGCGAAACAGTGAGCAAACAAAAGGCGAGAATCACGACGACCTAAATCGCTTCCTTCTGATATTCACATCAGTTAAACAAATCTCACTTGCAAAGCTCAATATAAGGTAAATTGGGAAGGGCTATCTCAAAATGAATATTAATTCTACGATGCCTTCTAATAATGTCCAACAAAAGCTTTTCTCAAGAGCGGTACTCGGGACGAGGCGGCTCATTT